>NC_084584.2:4222500-4292500 GCF_033978685.3 Nerophis lumbriciformis | reverse complement strand
TTTATTTATAGGGACGGCGTGGCGCAGTGGAAGAGTGGCTGTGCGCGACCCGAGGGTCCATGGTTCAATCCCCACCTAGTACCAACCTCGTCATGTCCGTTGTGTCCTGAGCAAGACACTTCACCCTTACTCCTGATGGGTGCTGGTTAGCGCCTTGCATGGCAGCTCCCTCCATCAGTGTGTGAATGTGTGTGTGAATGGGTAAATGTGGAAGTAGTGTCAAAGCGCTTTGAGTACCTTGAAGGTAGAAAAGCGCTATACAAGTACAACCCATTTATCATTATTTATCATTTATATCTGCACCTTATTGCTCTTTTATCCTACCATGAGCTAATGAAACGAAATGTCGTTCTTATTCATTCAAATTGTCATTCAAATTTGAATGACAATAAAAGGAAGTCTAAGTCTAAAGAACATCACCACATGGGCTCAGGAACACTTCAGAAAACCACTGTCACTAACTACAGTTGGTTGCTACATCTGTAAGTGCAAGTTAAAACTCTACTATCTCCAGCGGACCTTCCCACGGCGCCGCCACCTTCCTCGTCTCCGGCGGGCCTTCCCACAGCGCCGCCACCTTCCTTGTCTCCGGCGGGCCTTCCCAGGGCACCGCCACCTTCCTCGTCTCCGGCATGCCTTCCCAAGGCGCCGCCACCTTCCTCGTCTCCGGCGGGCCTTCCCACGGCGTCGCCACCTTCCTCGTTTCCGGCGGGGTTTCCCAGGGCGCCGCCACCTTCCTCATCTCCGGCGGGCCTTCCCACAGCGCCGCCACCTTCCTCGTCTCCGGCGGGCCTTCCCACGGTGCCGCCACCTTCCTCGTCTCCGGCGGGCTTTCCCAGGGCGCCGCCACCTTCCTCGTCTCCGGCGGGCCTTCCCACGGCGCCGCCACCTTCCTCGTCTCCGGCGGGCTTTCCCAGGGCGCCGTCACCTTCCTCGTCTCCGGCGGGCCTTCCCAAGGCGCCGCCACCTTCCTCGTCTCCGGCGGGCCTTCCCACGGCGCCACCACTTTCCTCGTCTCCGGCGGGCCTTCCCACAGCGCCGCCACCTTCCTCGTCTCCGGCGGGCCTTCCCACGGCGCCGCCACCTTCCTCGTCTCCGGCGGGCCTTCCCAAGGCGCCGCCACCTTCCTCGTCACCGGCGGGCCTTTCCACGGCGCTGCCATTTTCTTCGGCGGGCCTTCCCACGCCGCCACTCTCGTCCCCATCGTCGCCTCCGCGACCTCCAGCTGGCCGGCTGCGCAAGCGGCCATCTGGCGCCTGCATTCGGCTCTCTCGGGGGTCAATTGATGGACGCCAGTGGCGCAGGCAGCAGCGACGTCCAGGACGTAGGCGCTAGAGATGCGCGGTTTGCGGGCACAACCGCGGAGTCCGCGGATTATCCGCGGATCGGGCGGATGAAATTTAAAAAAATTTGATTTTATCCGCGGGTCGGGTCGGGTCGGGCGGTTGAAATAAAAAAAAATTAGATTTTAAATAGATTCAGGCGGGTGGCAGTTAAACCAATTCGGAAATATATATACATAGTTAAATGTTGTTACCCACATACGAAAAACGAGCAGGCACCTGCAGCATATGCCACAACAGAAGAAAAAAAAAAAAAGAGATGGACACTTTTATGGAGCGGAGAAGGGACGCCTCGCCGGGGTCCGGGACCGAGGCCCCTTCCCCCGAGAGGGCCCCACCGGGAGCCGTAGCTGAGGCGATCCGCGAGAAGGGCCCGACGCACGTCCAGGGTCACCACCGCGCCCACCGCACCGACACCCCGCCTCGTCCGCCTTCGCCGCGGCCGGCGTCACGCGCAGCAGGTAAGCAGCTTACCTGCCCGCCACCCCTGTGGCCGGGGGCTCGTAACAGTAGTCACTCCGCGCGCTCCGCCCGCGCAGCTTACCTGCCCGCCACCACTGTTGCCGGGGGCGCGTAACAGGGGTCACTCCGCGCGCAGTGCGCTCACGAAAGGGGTGGGGCTCACCCTGGTTGATATAGACAGCAGGACGGTGGCCATGGAAGTCGGAACCCGCTAAGGAGTGTGTAACAACCCACCTGCCGAATCAACTAGCCCTGAAAATGGATGGCGCTGGAGCGTCGGGCCCATATACCCGGCCGTCGCCGGCAGCGAGACGCGCTTGGAGGTGCGCTCAGCGCGGCTCCCATATGATTGCGCACTGGTGTGCGTCTGGGTCGTGACAGCGTGGCACGCGAATGTCTGTGCTGCATTGGATCAGTCTCCTTTCTTTAACAGGCAAAAGCTTTATAACCTCACTAATGCCTTGCATCGTCTATATTAGATATATAACAACGGGCGGGTGCGGGCGGGTGCGGTTCTGATCAAATGTTACATCGGGTGGATGGCGGATGGTTGACGACTTTCTGATGCGGTTGCGGATGAAATAATTGCCTATCCGCGCATCTCTAGTAGGCGCAGAACTCTCTGGCTGCTGAACTTCTGGCGCCACTCACGCCCACTTTCTCAGCGGCCACAGATGTGGCCGTTCCGTGGTCGCCCGCCTCGCCTGCGGCAGCGGCGTTCCGTTCGGCGCCGCCACCTGACTCGTCCCCGGTGGAGTCGGGGACACTTGGCCTGGCGACCCACCACCGAGTCCTCTCTCCGCCCTCCCTTGACTCTTGAACTGCCTCTTATTTTTTTGGGTTTTATTTTTTCCAAGGGACATCTGGAATCTGTCCTTTAAGGGGGGGTACTCTTATGACAAGGGGCAGATAAAAAGTCCATTCAGGACAAAAGCCGGAAATGATCGCATCTAATGGATCTAATGTGTGAAGAATATTACATCACGTTTAACTCTGGTAATAAATGTGTATTTACAACTCGCGGTTAATGTTTGCCAAACACAAAGTGGCCGATAATAATCATAGAATTTAATTGTCTGTGATGTACGCACACAATCGTGCAGGTACCTTGTAAATGTTACGCAACAGTCCTTCCTGTCAGCGCTTTCTGCTGCATGCACACTTTCCTCCTCTCGTGCATACGTCATGCACAAAATCTGGGGAAACGAAACCTATCCTGTGTGTGTGTGTGTGTGTGTGTGTGTGTGTGTGTGTGTGTGTGTGTGTGTGTGTGTCGCACCTTGTGGGGACCATATATCTTTGCAGGACCAGCAGCAACACCTTCCAACATGGACCTGCAGAGCAACTGAAGAACCACCAAAATGTCTTCATCCATTCGAAGCGTTAACCATATTTAGTGCTACGGCATTAGCATTAGCATTAGCATTAGCATTTCCATGAAATGCCGGCAGGATGCTTTTTATGAGTGCACCCGTATTTGGGCTTTTCTTTCCCCTCCCAACTTTTGCGATGGTTATCACGGATCAATATCAAGTTTCTACGCGTAAATTGTTAAAAGTAGATAACTCTTATACAATCAAAAATAAATCATTAAATAACTGATTGAATCATGAAAGAATACAATCAATATTTAATTAAATTATTAAATAAGTAACCAAATAAAAAAAAATACTTTAACAATAAATTAAGGACACATTTAATAACACAATAATGTATTTACTTATAATTAATTAATGACACATTTAGGTAATTATTTTAAGATGTATTTATTTAATTGTGTCCCAGTTGACCCACCACAACTCTAACCTCTTCAAAAATAAATCATTAAATAACTGATTGAATCATGAAATAATAAAATCAACATTTAATTAAATTATTAAATAAGTAACAAAATATAAAACAATTATTAAATGATTAAATAATCACAAGTACTTTTACAATAAATAAAGGACACATTTATGCATTTAATTCCAGTTATATTTAATTAATAACACGGTTAAGTAATTATTTGAATATTTATTTAATTGTGTCCCATTTGACCCGCCACAACTCTAACCCCTTCAAAAATAAATCATTAAATAATTGACTGAATCATGAAATAGTAAAAATATTAATATTTTATTAAATGATTAAATAAGTTAAAAACATTTTTAATGATTAAATCATCAAATGTACTTTTATTATTAAATTAAGGACACATTTAAGAACACAATATGTTTAATTATAATTAATTAATGACAAATTTAGGGAATTATTTTAAGATGTATTTATTTAATTGTGTCCCATTTGACCCACCGCAACTCTAACCCCTTCAAAAATAAATCATTAAATAATTAATTGAATCATGAAATAATAAAAATATTTATATTTGATTAAATAAGATTAAAAAAAATTTAATGATTAAATAATTAAATGTACTTTTATTATTAAATTTAGGACACATTTAAGAACGCAATGATATGTTTAATTATAATTAATTAATGACACATTTAGGTAATTATTTTAAGATGTATTTATTTAATTGTGTCCCAGTTGACCCACCACAACTCTAACCCCTTCAAAAAGAAATCATTAAATAACTGATTGAATCATGAAATAATAAAATCAAAATTTAATTAAATTATTAAATAAGTAACAAAATATAAAACAATTATTAAATGATCAAATAATCACATGTACTTTTACAATAAATAAAGGACACATTTATGCATATAATTCTAGTTATATTTAATTAATAACACGGTTAAGTAATTATTTGAATATTTTTTTATTTGTTTCCCATTTGACCCACCACAACTCTAACCCCTTCAAAAATAAATCATTAAATAATTGACTGAATCATGAAATAGTAAAAATATTAATATTTTATTAAATGATTAAATAAGTTAAAAACATTTTTAATGATTAAATCATCAAATGTACTTTTATTATTAAATTAAGGACACATTTAAGAACACAATATTATGTTTAATTATAACTAATTAATGACACATTTAGGGAATTATTTTAAGATGTATTTATTTAGTTGTGTCCCATTTGACCCACCACAACTCTAACCCCTTCAAAAATAAATCATTAAATAATTAATTGAATCATGAAATAATACAAATATTTATATTTGATTAAATAAGATTAAAAAAATGTAATTAATAAATAATTAAATGTACTTTTATTATTAAATTAAGGACACATTTAAGAACGCAATGATATGTTTAATTATAATTAATTAATGACACATTTAGGGAATTATTTTAAGATGTATTTATTTAATTGTGTCCCATTTGACCCAGTACAACTCTAACCCCTTCAAAAATAAATCATTAAATAATTGATTGAATCATGAAATAATAAAAATATTTATATTTGATTAAATAAGATTTAAAAAATTTTAATGATTAAATAATTAAATGTACTTTTATTATTAAGGACACATTTAAGAACGCAATAATATGTTTAATTATCATTAATTAATGACACATTTAGGAAATTATTTTAAGATGTATTTATTTAATTGTGTCCCAGTTGACCCACCACAACTCCAACCCCTTCAAAAATAAATAATTAAATAATTGATTGAATCATGAAATAATAAACATATTAATATTTGATTAAATTATTAAATAAGTAAAAAAATATTTTTAAAAATTGAATGATTAAATAATTAAATGTACTTTTATTATTAAATTAAGGACACATTTAATAACGCAATAATATATTTCATTAGAATTCATTGATGACACATTTAGGGAAATATTCTAAGATGTATTTATTTAATTGTGTCCCAGTTGACCCACCGCAACTCTAACCCCTTCAAAAATAAATCATTAAATAATTGATTGAATCATGAAATAATAAAAATATTTATATTTGATTAAATAAGATTAAAAAATTTTTAATGATTAAATAATTAAATGTACTTTTATTATTAAATTAAGGACACATTTAAGAACGCAATAATATGTTTAATTATAATTAATTAATGACACATTTAGGTAATTATTTTAAGATGTATTTATTTAATTGTGTCCCAGTTGACCCACCACAACTCTAACCCCTTCAAAAATAAATCATTAAATAACTGATTGAATCATGAAATAATAAAATCAACATTTAATTAAATTATTAAATAAGTAACAAAATATAAAACAATTATTAAATGATTAAATAATCACATGTACTTTTACAATAAATAAAGGACACAGTTATGTATTTAATTCCAGTTATATTTAATTAATAACACGGTTAAGTAATTATTTGAATATTTATTTAATTGTGTCCCATTTGACCCACCACAACTCTATCCCCTTCAAAAATAAATCATTAAATAATTGACTGAATCATGAAAGAGTAAAAATATTAATATTTGATTAAATGATTAAATAAGTTTAAAAAAAAATTAATGATTAAATCATTAAATGTACTTTTATTATTAAATTAAGGACACATTTAAGAACACAATACTATGTTTAATTATAATTAATTAATGACACATTTAGGGAATTATTTTAAGATGTATTTATTTAGTTGTGTCCCATTTGACCCACCGCAACTCTAACCCCTTCAAAAATAAATAATTAAATAATTAATTGAATCATGAAATAATAAAAATAGTTATATTTGATTAAATAAGATTTAAAAAAATGTAATGATTAAATAATTAAATGTACTTTTATTATTAAATTAAGGACACCTTTAAGAACGCAATAATATGTTTAACTATAATTAATGATACATTTAGGGAATTATTTTAAGATGTATTTATTTAATTGTGTCCCATTTGATCCACCCCAACTCTAACCCCTTCAAAATAAATCATTAAATTATTGATTGAATCATGAAATAATAAAAATATTAATATTTGATTAAATTATTAAATAAGTAAAAAAAAAAAATTGAATGATTAAATAATTAAATGTACTTTTATTATTAAATTAAGGACACATTTAATAACGCAATAATATATTTAATCAGAATTAATTAATGACACATTTAGGTAATTATTTTAAGATGTATTTATTTAATTGTGTCCCAGTTGACCCACCGCAACTCTAACCCCGTTCAAAAATAAATCATTAAATAATTGATTGAATCATGAAATAATAAAAATATTTATATTTGATTAAATAAGATTTAAAAATATTTAATGATTAAATAATTAAATGTACTTTTATTATTAAATTAAGGACACATTTAAGAACGCAATAATATGTTTAATTATAATTAATTAATGACACATTCAGGTAATTATTTTAAGATGTATTTATTTAATTGTGTCCCAGTTGACCCACCACAACTCTAACCCCTTCAAAAATAAATCATTAAATAATTGATTGAATCATGAAATAATAAAATGATTATTTAATTAAATTATTAAATAGGTAACAAAATAGAAACAAATTATTAAATCATTAAATTTACTTTTACAATAAATAAAGGACACATTTAATGACATATTTATGCATTTAATTCTAGTTGTATTTAATTAATGACACAGTTAAGTAATTATTTGAATTGTTTTCCCATTTTAATTGTTCCCAGTCATCATGATGGTACTTCAATCTTCCTTCCTTTAAAATTGGGTAGTGATGGCTTCCTATATTAACCCTTGTGACACTAGTGTTAAATCTATCTCTGTTTCTTCCAACGTAACTACAACTAACCGTGTTCCCGACCCATCATTCACACACACACCAATTATTTTTCCTCCAAAAACGCTTCCAATATTTCCCCCTTCTAGTCATCCTGCATCAAAGTCACCACACCAAATGATATTGCCACTCCAGTGCTCCACTACTGTTGGCATGTTTTGCATGGATTATAGAAGTTTAGCACTTTATTCCTTACTTTATCATCACATATTTCTACTCCTACTATTTCTAGTTCTTTTATTATCGTATAATGTATGCCTTCTTTAATAAATATGGCACCCTTCCTCCCCTCTTTGCCCGTCATCCCTATATTTATATATCCTTTTATTATAGAGTTCAACTTTGGCTTCTGTGGAGCCCCTAAAGGGACATGTGGGAAATTGTTTTTTTATTATTTTTTGTATTTTTTTTTTACACATGTATCTTGTGCGCACGAGAAACTTTTTATAAAATTATTTAAAAAAAAAAAAAATAATAATATTTTTTTTTTTTTTTTTTAATAATTTTATAAAAAGAATCTATCTCGTGCGCAAGAGAAACGTTCTCGTGCGCATGAGATACATGTCTAGAAAAAAAACAAAAAACAATTATACTTTTTTTAAAAATTTATTTATAATTTTATAAAAAGTTTGTTTTATAAAAAATTGTTTTTTTTTAGACATGTATCTTGTGCGCACGAGAAACTTTTTATAAAATTATTTAAAAAAAATAATAATAATAATATTTTTTTTATTTTATTTTTTTTATAATTTTATAAAAAGAAACTATCTCGTGCGCAAGAGAAACGTTCTCGTGCGCACGAGATACATGTCTAGAAAAAAAACAAAAAAACAATTATACATTTTTTTAAATTTATTTATAATTTTATAAAAAGTTTGTTTTATAAAAAATTGTTTTTTTTTAGACATGTATCTCGTGCGCACGAGAAACTTTTTATAAAATTGTTAAAAAAAAAAATAATAATAATAATTTTTTTTTTTTTTTTAAATAATTTTATAAAAATAAACTATCTCGTGCGCAAGAGAAACGTTCTCGTGCGCACGAGATACATGTCTAGAAAAAAAACAAAAAAACAATTATACTTTTTTTTTAATTTATTTATAATTTTATAAAGTTTGTTTAAAAAAAATTGTTTTTTTTTAGACATGTACCTCGTGCGCATGAGAAACTTTTTATAAAGTTATAAAAAAAAAATAATAATAATAATATTTATTTATTTATTTTTTAAATAATTTTATAAAAAGAAACTATCTCGTGCGCACGAGAAACGTTCTCATGCGCACGAGATACATGTCTAGAAAAAAAAAAAAATTATACTTTTTTTAAAAATGTATTTATAATTTTATAAATTTATAAAAAATTTTTGTTTTTTTAGACATGTATCTCGTGCGCACGAGAAACTTTTTATAAAATTATTTAAAAAAAAAAAAAAAAAAAAATTTTTAATTTTTCTTTTTATAATTTTATAAAAAGAAACTATCTCGTGCGCAAGAGAAACGTTCTCGTGCGCACGAGATATATGTCTAGAAAAAAAACAAAAAACAATTATACTTTTTAAAAAAATTTATTTATAATTTTATAAAAAGTTTGTTTTATAAAAAATTGTTTTTTTTAGACATGTATCTCGTGCGCACGAGAAACTTTTTATAAAATTATTTAAAAAAAATAATAATAATAATTTTTTTTAATTTTTTTTATAATTTTATAAAAATAAACTATCTCGTGCGCAAGAGAAACGTTCTCGTGCGCACAAGATACATGTCTAGAAAAAAAACAAAAAAACAACTACACTTTTTTAAAATTTTATTTATAATTTTATAAAAAGTTTGTTTTATAAAAAATTGTTTTTTTTAGACATGTACCTCGTGCGCATGAGAAACTTTTTATAAAATTATTAAAAAAAAAAAAAATAATAATAATTTTTTTTAAAAATTTTTTAATAATTTTATAAAAAGAAACTATCTTGTGCGCAAGAGAAACGTTCTCGTGCACACGAGATACATGTCTAGAAAAAAAACAAAAAACAGTTATACTTTTTTTTAATTTTATTTATAATTTTATAAAAAGTTTTTTTTATAAAAAATTGGTTTTTTTAGACATGTACCTCGTGCGCATGAGAAACTTTTTATAAAATTATAAAAAAATAAAATAATAATAATAATTAAATTTTTTTTTTTTTTTATAATTTTATAAAAAGAAACTATCTCGTGCGCAAGAGAAACGTTCTCGTGCGCACAAGATACATGTCTAGAAAAAAAACAAAAAAACAGTTATACTTTTTTTTAATTTTATTTATAATTTTATAAAAAGTTTGTTTTATAAAAAAATGTTTTTTTTAGACATGTATCTCGTGCGCACGAGAAACTTTTTATAAAATTATTTAAAAAAAAAAAAAAAAAAATATATTTTTATTTTTTTATAATTTTATAAAAAGAAACTATCTCGTGCGCAAGAGAAACGTTCTCGTGCGCACGAGATACATGTCTAGAAAAAAAACAAAAAACAATTATACTTTAAAAAAAAAATTATTTATAATTTTATAAAAAGTTTGTTTTATAAAAAATAGTTTTTTTTAGACATGTATCTCGTGCGCACGAGAAACTTTTTATAAAATTATTTAAAAAAAATAATAATAATAATAATTTTTATTTTTTATTTTTTTATAATTTTATCAAAAAAAACTATCTCGTGCGCAAGAGAAACGTTCTCGTGCGCACAAGATACATGTCTAGAAAAAAAACAAAAAAACAATTACACTTTTTTTTAAATGTATTTATAATTTTATAAAAAGTTTGTTTTATAAAAAATTGTTTTTTTTAGACATGTATCTCGTGCGCACGAGAAACTTTTTATAAAATTATTTAAAAAAAAAAATAATAATAATAATTTTTATTTTTTATTTTTTTATAATTTTATAAAAAGAAACTATCTCGTGCGCAAGAGAAACGTTCTCGTGCGCACGAGATACATGTCTAGAAAAAAAACAAAAAACAATTATACTTTTTTTTTAAATGTATTTATAATTTTATAAAAAGGTTGTTTTATAAAAAAATTGTTTTTTTAGACATGTATCTCGTGCGCACGAGAAACTTTTTATAAAATTATTTAAAAAAAAATAAAAATAATAATTATGATTTTTTTTTTTTTTTATTTTATAAAAAGAAACTATCTCGTGCGCAAGAGAAACGTTCTCGTGCGCACGAGATACATGTCTAGAAAAAAAACAAAAAACAATTATACTTTAAAAAAAAAATTATTTATAATTTTATAAAAAGTTTGTTTTATAAAAAATGTTTTTTTTTAGACATGTATCTCGTGCGCATGAGAACATTTTTATAAAATTATTGAAAAAAATAATAATAATAATAATTTTTTATTTATTTATTTATAATTTTATAAAAAGAAACTATCTCGTGCGCAAGAGAAACGTTCTCGTGCGCACGAGATACATGTCTAGAAAAAAAACAAAAAAGCAATTATACTTTTTTTTACATTTATTTATAATTTTATAAAAAGTTTGTTTTATAAAAAATTGTTTTTTTTTAGACATGTATCTCGTGCGCACAAGAAACTTTTTATAAAATTATTTAAAAAAATAAATAATAATAATAATTTATTTTTTATTTTTTATAATTTTATAAAAAGAAACTATCTCGTGCGCAAGAGAAACGTTCTCGTGCGCACGAGATACATGTCTACAAAAAAAACAAAAAACAATTATACTTTTAAAAAAAATGTATTTATAATTTTATAAAGTTTGTTTTATAAAAAATTGTTTTTTTTTAGACTTGTATCTTGTGCGCACGAAAAACTTTTTATAAAATTATTTAAAAAAATAAATAATAATAATTTTCTATTTTTTTTAAAAATAATTTTATAAAAAGAAACTATCTCGTGCGCAAGAGAAACGTTCTCGTGCGCACGAGATACATGTCTAGAAAAAAAAATAAAAATTATACTTTTTAAAAAAATGTATTTATAATTTTATAAAAAGTTTGTTTTATAAATTTTTTTTGTTTTTTTAGACATGTATCTCGTGCGCACGAGAAACTTTTTATAAAATTATTTAAAAAAAAAAAAATCATCTTTTTTTTTTTTTTTTTAATAATTTTATAAAAATAAACTATCTCGTGCGCAAGAGAAACGTTCTCGTGCGCACGAGATACATGTCTAGAAAAAAAACAAAAACAATTATACTTTAAAAAAAAATTTATTTATAATTTTATAAAAAGTTTGTTTTTTAAAAAATTGTTGTTTTTTTAGACATGTATCTCGTGCGCACGAGAAACTTTTTATAAAATTATTTTAAAAAATAAATAATAATAATATTTTTTTAAATTTTTTTAAAATAATTTTATAAAAAGAAACTATCTCGTGCGCAAGAGAAACCTTCTCGTGCGCACGAGATACATGTCTAGAAAAAAAACAAAAAACAACTATACTTTAAAAAAAAAATATTTATAATTTTATAAAAAGTTTGTTTTATAAAAATTTTTTTTAGACATGTATCTTGTGCGTACGAGAAACTTTTTATAAAATTATTTAAAAAAAAAAAAAAAATAATAATTTTTTTTTTTTTTTTTTATAATTTTATAAAAAGAAACTATCTCGTGCGCAAGAGAAACGTTCTCGTGCGCACGAGATACATGTCTAGAAAAAAAACAAAAAACAATTATACTTTTTAAAAATTTTTATTTATAATTATATAAAAAGTTTGTTTTATAAAAAATTGTTTTTTTTTTTAGACATGTATCTCGTGCGCACGAGAAACTTTTTATAAAATTATTTAAAAAAATAAATAATAATAATAATTTTTTTTTTTTTTTAATAATTTTATTAAAAGAAACTATCTCGTGCGCAAGAGAAACGTTCTCGTGCGCACGAGATACATGTCTAGAAAAAAACAAAAAACAATTATACTTTAAAAAAAAATTTATTTATAATTTTATAAAAAGTTTGTTTTATAAAAAATTGTTGTTTTTTTAGACATGTATCTCGTGCGCATGAGAAACTTTTTATAAAATTATTTAAAAAAAAAAAATAATAATAATAATTTTTTTTAATTTTTTAAAATAATTTTATAAAAAGAAACTATCTCGTGCGCAAGAGAAACGTTCTCGTGCGCACGAGATACATGTCTAGAAAAAAACAAAAAACAATTATACTTAAAAAAAAAATTTATTTATAATTTTATAAAAAGTTTGTTTTATAAAAAATTGTTTTTTTTTAGACATGTATCTTGTGCGCATGAGAAACTTTTTATAAAATTATTTAAAAAAAAAAAAATAATAATAATTTTTATTTTATTTATTTAAATCTTTATAAAAAGAAACTATCTCGTGCGCAAGAGAAACGTTCTCGTGCGCACGAGATACATGTCTAGAAAAAAAACAAAAAAACAGTTATACTTTTTTTTTATTGTATTTATAATTTTATAAAAAGTTTGTTTTATAAAAAATTGTTTTTTTTTTAGACATGTATCTCGTGCGCACGAGAAAGTGCCTCAAGTTGTTGCTCCGATTAAATAAAATGACAAAACTTTTCTTCTACATATAAAAAGTGCAACATTAAACAGTTTCAAGTCAACTCATCATGCTTAATTTATTACAGCATTTTGGAAGCCTGTAGTTGATTTTTATTATGTAAATGTTATATTTTTATCAACATGTGATGGCAGGGACCCTGCCATTCAAAACTAGGCTGCTGCATTACTAATGATTAATGTAACTTTAGCTGAAAAAATAGTACAATAGCAATAGGAGAGACTATTCATCCCTGAACACCATGGAGTTCATGTAGGCTTTATGATGCACTTACATTATTATATCAACTATCAGAGACAGAAACTCTTCATTTAACATAATGTCCTTTTTTGCTGCTTCAACACAGAAAAAGGTCAAGTGAAATAACCATCTACGCTCAGTAATATCATCAAAAGGTTCAGAGAATCTGGAGAAATCACTGCACGTAAGCTTTATTATGGACCTTTGATCCCTCAGGCGGTACTGCATCAAAATGTGACATCAGTGTGTAAATCTAATCTAATCAGTAATCTATTTATTTTATATCTGCACCTTATTGCCCTTTCATCCTACCATGAGCTAATGAAACGAAATGTCGTTCTCATTCATTCAAATTGTCATTCAAGTTTGAATGACAATAAAAGGAAGCCTAAGTATAAAGGACATCACCACGTGGGCTCAGGAACACTTCAGAAACCCACTGTCACTAACTACAGTTGGTCGCTACATCTGCAAGTGCAAGTTAAAACTCTACTATGCAAAGCCAAAGCCATTTATCAACAACACCCAGAAACGGGCCCGAGCTCATCTAAGATGGACTGATGCAAAGTGGGAAAGTGTTCTGTGGTCTGACGAGTCCACATTTCACATTGGTTTTTGGAAACTGTGGACGTCGTGTCCTCCGGAACAAAGAGGAAGAGAACAATCCGGATTGTTCTAGGGTGAAAGTGTAAAAGGCAGCATGTGTGATGGTATGGGGGTGTATTAGTGGCCAAGACGTGGGTAACTTACACATCTGTGAAGGCGCCATTAATGCTGAAAGGTACATACAGGTTTTGGAGCAACACATGTTGCCATCCAAGGAACGCTATAATGGACGCCCCTGCTTATTTCAGCAAGACAATGCCAGGCCACGTGTTACAACAGCGTGGCTTCATAATAAAATAGTGCGGGTTGTACATCAAGCAAGAATGGGAAAGAATTCCACTTCAAAAATGTGTCTCCTCAGTTCCCAAACCTTTACTGAGTGTTGTTAAAAGGAAAGGCCATGTAACACACTGGTAAAAATGCCTTTTTTGCAATGTGTTGCTGCCATTAAATTCATGATTATTTGCAAAAAAATACCAAAGTTTGTCAGTGTGAACATGAAATATCTTGTCTTTGCAGTCTATTCAATTGAATATAAGTTGAAAAGGATTTGTTTTTATTTGTATGAGTAGTTTAGTTGTTATATTATTAATAAATCAACTTTAATTCCTGTAGTCTTCTGGCATCCCACAGAACAATGAACATGGCGTTGGATGGTGGTCACATGACTCCCTTTCATCTGTTGCCAAGGTCATTATCTCACATTTAAGAACTTTGCTGCTGCTTTGAGGATTATTGGGATCTTCTCAGTCTTAAATTGTTGCCTGTCGTGTGCACTTTAATTAAGTGTTGAAAGGGGGGAAAAAATGTATGATTTATTTTGAAGACTTTTATGAGTGGGACCATTTTGGATCCCCAAAAAATTTTTGTGGGAATTTTTTTAAAACTGTCTTTGTTAAGAAAATAAAAATAAATTAAAATCAGTCTATAAATTATTGACCGATTCTAGGATCCAATTATTTTACATCAAATATTACACTTTGACATTTTTTGGGGGGGAAATATTGCATATTTTGTGTCTTTGCCAAAAAAAACAATAACGTTTTATTTGGCAAAAAAAAGCAAAAAACATTAAAAAAAATAAAAAAATAAATAAAATAAAAGACATATAATAGACATATGGGACTGACTCTAAGATCCAATTATTTTACATCAAATATAACACTTTGACATTTTGGGGGGAGGGGGGGGGGGGGGGAATATTGCATAGTTTGTGTCTTTGCCAAAAACAAAACAAACAAAAAAAAAAAAACGTTTTATTTGCCAAATAGAGCAAAAAACATTAAAAAAAAAAAAAAAAAAAAACATTTACAAAAAAAATAAAAAAAGACATAAAATTGACAGATGGGACTGTTGTTGCTCTAGAGAATTAAGTATTGAAAGGGGGGAAAAAAAAAAGTTTTATTTTGAAGACTTTTATGAGTGGGACCCTTTTGGATCCCCAAGAATTTTTTGTGGGATTTTTTAAAACTGTCTTTGGTAAGAAAAAAAATAAATTAAAATCAGTCTATAAATTATTGACCGATTCTAGGATCCAATTATTTTACATCAAATATTACACTTTGACATTTTGGGGGGGGGGGGGGGGGGGGGGGGGGGATATTGCATAGTTGTGTCTTTGCCAAAAACAAAACAAACCAAAAAAAACGTTTTATTTGCCAAATAGAGCAAAAAACATTAAAAAAATAAAAAATAAAAAAAATAAAACATTTACAAAAAAAAATTAAAAAAGACATATAATTGACAGATGGGACTGTTGTTGCTCTACAGAATTAAGTGTTGAAAGGGGGAAGAAAAAAAAGTTTTATTTTGAAGACTTTTATGAGTGGGACCATTTTGGATCCCCAAAAATTTTTTGTGATTTTTTTCAAACTGTCTTTGTTAAAAAAAATATAAATAAGTCAAAATCAGTCTATAAATTATTGACCGATTCTAGGATCCAATTATTTTACATCAAATATTACACTTTGACATTTTTGGGGGGAAAATATTGCATATTTTGTGTCTTTGCCAAAAAAAACAATAACTTTGTATTTGGCAAAAAGAGCAAAAAACATTTTAAAAAAATAAATAAATACAAATAAAAAAAGACATATAATAGACAGATGGGACTGTTGTTGCTCTAGAGAATTAAGTGTTGAAAGGGGAAACTTTTTTTTTTTTTTTTTGAAGACTTTTATGAGTGGGACCATTTTGGATCCCCAAAATTTTTTTGTGATTTTTTTCAAACTGTCTTTGTTAAAAAAAATATAAATAAGTTAAAATCAGTCTATAAATTATTGACCGATTCTAGAATCCAATTATTTTACATCAAATATTACACTTTGACATTTTTGGGAGGGAAAATATTGCATATTTTGTGTCTTTGCCAAAAAAAAACAATGACGTTTTATTAGGCAAAAAGAGCAAAAAACATTAAAAAATAAAAAAATATAAAAATAAAAAAAGACATATAATAGACATATGGGACTGTTGTTGCTCTAGAGAATTAAGTGTTGAAAGGGGAAACTTTTTTTTTTTTTTTTTGAAGACTTTTATGAGTGGGACCATTTTGGATCCCCAAAAATTTTTTGTGATTTTTTTTCAAACTGTCTTTGTTAAAAAAAATATAAATAAGTTAAAATCAGTCTATAAATTATTGACCGATTCTAGAATCCAATTATTTTACATCAAATATTACACTTTGACATTTTTGGGAGGGAAAATATTGCATATTTTGTGTCTTTGCCAAAAAAAACCAATAACTTTTCATTTGGCAAAAAGAGCAAAAAACATTTAAAAAAAATAAATAAATAAATAAAAAGAAAAGACATATAATTGACAGATGGGACTGTTGTTGCTCTCTAGAGAATTAAGTTTTGAAAAGGAAAAAAAATGTATGATTTATTTTGAAGACTTTTATGAGTGGGATTTTTTTCAAACGGTCTTTGTTAAGAACAAAATAAAATAAAATCAGTCTATAAATTATTGACCGATTCTAGGATCCAATTATTTTACACCAAATATTACACTTTGACATTTTTTGGGGGGAAAATATTGCATATTTTGTGTCTTTGCCAAAAACAAAACAAACAAAAAAAACGTTTTATTTGCCAAATAGAGCAAAAAACATTTACAAAAAAAAAAACATTTACAAAAAAAAAAAAAAAAGACATATAATTGACATATGGGACTGTTCTTGCTCTAGAGAATTAAGTGTTGAAAGGGGGAAAAAAAGTTTTATTTTGAAGACTTTTATGAGTGGGACCATTTTGGATCCCCAACAATTTTTTGTGGGATTTTTTCAAACTGTCTTTGTTAAAAAAAATATATAAATAAGTTAAAATCAGTCTATAAATTATTGACCGGTTCTAGGATCCAATTATTTTACCTCAAATATTACACTTTGACATTTTTTGGGGGGAAAATATTGCATATTTTGTGTCTTTGCAAAAAAAAAAAACAATAACTTTTTATTTGCCTAAAAGAGCAAAAAACATTAAAAAAAATAATAATAATAAATAAAAAGAAAAGACATATAATTGACAGATGGGACTGTTGTTGCTCTCTAGAGAATTAAGTTTTGAAAAGGAAAAAAAATGTATGATTTATATTGAAGACTTTTATGAGTGGGATTTTTTTTTTAAACTATCTTTGTAAAGAAAAAAAAAAAATTAAAATCCGTCTATAAATTATTGACCGATTCTAAGATCCAATTATTTTACATCAAATATTACACTTTGACATTTTTTTGGGGGGGGGGGGGAATATTGCATAGTTGTGTCTTTGCCAAAAACAAAACAAACAAAAAAAACCGTTTTATTTGCCAAATAGAGCAAAAAACATTAAAAAAAAAAAACATTTACAAAAAAAAAAAAGACATATAGTTGACAGATGGGACTGTTGTTGCTCTAGAGAATTAAGTGTTGAAAGGGGGGAAAAAAAGTTTTATTTTGAAGACTTTTTTGAGTGGGACCATTTTGGATCCCCAAAATTTTTTTGTGGGATTTTTTCAAACTGTCTTTGTTAAAAAAATATATAAATAAGTTAAAATCAGTCTAAAAACTATTGACCGATTCTAGGATCCAATTATTTTACATCAAATATTACACTTTGACATTTTTTGGGGGGGAAATATTGCATATTTTGTGTCTTTGCCAAAAAAACAATAATGTTTTATTTGGCAAAAAGATCAAAAAACATTTAAAAAAATAAAAATAAAAATGAAAAAAGACATATAATTTACATATGGGACTGTTGTTGCTCTCTAGAGAATTAAGTGTTGAAAGGGGAAACTTTTTTATTTTATTTTGAAGACTTTTATGAGTGGGACCATTTTGGATCCCCAAAGATTTTTTGTGATTTTTTTTTCAAACTGTCTTTGTTAAAAAAAAAAAAAAAAAAGTTAAAATCAGTCTATACATTATTGACCGATTCTAGAATCCAATTATTTTACATCAAATATTACACTTTGACATTTTTGGGAGGGAAAATATTGCATATTTTGTGTCTTTGCAAAAACAAAACAAAACAAACAAACAAAAAAAACGTTTTATTTGCCAAAAAGAGCAAAAAACATTCAAAAATTTTTTTTTTTTACAAAAAAAAAGACATAAAATTGACAGATGGGACTGTTGTTGCTCTAGAGAATTAAGTATTGAAAGGGGGGGAACAAAGTTTTATTTTGAAGACTTTTATGAGTGGGACCATTTTGGATCCCCAAGAATTTTTAGTGGGATTTTTTAAAACTGTCTTTGTTAAGAAAATAAAAATAAATTAAAATCAGTCTATAAATTATTGACTGATTCTAGGATCCAATTATTTTACATAAAATATTACACTTTGACATTTTTTGGGGGGGAAAATATTGCATATTTTGTGTGTTTGCCAAAAAAACCCAATAACGTTTTATTTGGCAAAAAAAGCAAAAAACATTAAAAAAAAAAAAAAAAAGAAAAAAAAAAGACATATAATAGACAGATGGGACTGTTGTTGCTCTCTAGAGAATTAAGTTTTGAAAAGGAAAAAAAAAGTATGATTTATTTTGAAGACTTTTATGAGTGGGATTTTTTTTTAAACTGTCTTTGTTAAGAAAAAAATAAAATAAAATCAGTTTATAAATTATTGACCGATTCTAGGATCCAATTATTTTACATCAAATATTACACTTTGACATTTTTTTGGGGGAAAATATTGCATATTTTGTGTCTTTGCCAAAAACAAAACAAACAAAAAAAAACGTTTTATTTGCCAAAAAGAGCAAAAAAAAAAAAAAAAAAAAAACATTTACAAAAAAAAAAAAAGACATAATTGACAGATGGGACTGTTGTTGCTCTCTAGAGAATTACGTTTTGAAAGGGAAAAAAAAAAAGTTTTATTTTGAAGACTTTTATGAGTGGGACCATTTTGGATCCCCAAAAATTTTTTGAGGGATTTTTTCAAACTGTCTTTGTTAAAAAATATATAAATAAGTTAAAATCAGTCTAAAAACTATTGACCGATTCTAGGATCCAATTATTTTACATCAAATATTACACTTTGACATTTTTGGGGGGGAAAATATTGCATATTTTGTGTCTTTGCCAAAAAAAACAATAACTTTGTATTTGGCAAAAAGAGCAAAAAACATTTAAAAAAAAAAAAAAAAAAAAAAAAAAAGACATATAAAAGACATATGGGACTGTTGTTGCTCTAGAGAATTAAGTGTTGAAAGGGGAAACTTTTTTTTTTTTTTTTGAAGACTTTTATGAGTGGGACCATTTTGGATCCCCAAAAATTTTTTGTGATTTTTTTTCAAACTGTCTTTGTTAAAAAAAAGGAAAAAAAAGTTAAAATCAGTCTATAAATTATTGACCGATTCTAGAATCCAATTATTTTACATCAAATATTACACTTTGACATTTTTGGGAGGGAAAATATTGCATATTTTGTGTCTTTGCAAAAACAAAACAAAACAAACAAACAAACAAAACGTTTTATTTGCCAAAAAGAGCAAAAAACATTCAAAAATTATTTTTTTTACAAAAAACAAGACATAAAATTGACAGATGGGACTGTTGTTGCTCTAGAGAATTAAGTGTTGAAAGGGGGAAAAAAAAGTTTTATTTTGAAGACTTTTATGAGTGGGACCATTTTGGATCCCCAAGAATTTTTAGTGGAATTTTTTAAAACTGTCTTTGGTAAGAAAAAAAAAAATTAAAATCAGTCTATAAATTATTGACCGATTTTAGGATCCAATTATTTTACATCAAATATTACACTTTGACATTTTTTTGGGGGAAAATATTGCAAAACAAAAACAAACAAAAAAAAAACGTTTTATTTGCCAAAAAGAGCAAAAAACATTTAAAAATATTTTTTTTACAAAAAAAAAAAAAGAGACATATAATTGACAGTTTTAATTTGAAGACTTTTATGAGTGGGACCGTTTTGGATCCCCAAAAATTTTAGATGGATTTTTTTTAAAAACTGCCAGAAACACAACTAGTTTGTCCGTAGACATGGTTTTGTTACTTGAACTGTTCTCACTTCTGTCGTGTTCGCCACTTT
Organism: Nerophis lumbriciformis; assembly: GCF_033978685.3. Lineage (NCBI taxonomy): Eukaryota > Metazoa > Chordata > Actinopteri > Syngnathiformes > Syngnathidae > Nerophis > Nerophis lumbriciformis. The sequence continues at coordinate 4,272,130 of NC_084584.2, read as the reverse complement.
CTTCTTCTTACTTGCACTGCCTCCGCATATGGAAGATTTATTTCTCCTCTCCTATGATTGATTCCCCCACAGTTATATAAGACTTTATCTCTTCATTGCTTCCTCTCCACACCTTCCAGGTACTGTTTGGGACTAAGGTCCAACATAAAAGCTTAAAAATCATAATTATTTCCGGGAGGACTTCCTTCGACAAACAAGCACAGATTCGCTCTCCGTCTTTTCTCCGTATCCATTGTGACATTTCCCTCCTTTTATTTCTACATTTTCTCCTCTTTGGATTTTACCAGCACCAACATGTATTTCCATACTTTTCTAAGTAAAGGGGGACCCCAAAAAAATGTCATTATTGTCTTTATTTTACCCCAAAAATGTTAGTGTACATGAAACATATGTTTATTATTGTCATTTAGTCCTTAAATAAAATAGTGAACATACTAGACAACTTGTCTTTTAGTAGTAAGTAATAATAATAATAATAGATTTCATTTGTAAAAAGAACTTTGCATTGAGTAAACAACCTCAAAGTGCTACAGTGTATTACAAAAAATAAAAATAGGTTAGGGTTAGGCATAAAGAAAAAATAGTTGGTTAGGGTTAGGGCTAGGGTTGGCGGTGGGGTTAGGATTAGGGTTAGGGTTAGGGTTAGGATTTTGTTTAGGGTTAGGGTTAGAGTTGGGGTTGGGGTTAGGATTAGGGTTGGGGTTAGGGTTGGGGTTGGGGTTGGGGTTGGGTTAGGGATAAGGTTAGGCATGAAGAAAAAGGGTTGGTTAGGGTTAGGGCTGGGGTTGGGGGTGGGGTTAGGATTAGGGTTAGTGTTAGGGTTAGGGTTAGGGTTAGGGTTGGGGTTAGGGTTAGGGTTAGGGTTAGGATTATGGTTAGGGTTAGGCATAAAGAAAGAGAGTTGGTTAGGGTTAGGGTTAGGGCTAGGGTTGGGGGTGTGTTTAGGGTTAGGGTTAGGTTTAGGGTTAGGGTTGGGGTTGGAGTTGGGGTTGGGGTCAGGATTAGGGTTAGGGTTAGGGCTAGGATTAGGGTTAGGGTTAGGCATAAAGAAAAAGAGTTGGTTAGGGTTAGGGCTAGGGTTGGGTGTGGGGTTAGGGTTAGGTTTAGGGTTAGGGTTAGGGTTGGGGTTAGGGTTAGTATTAGGGTTAGGATTAGGATTAGGGTTAGGGTTAGGCATAAAGAAAAAGAGTTGGTTCGGGTTAGGGCTAGGGTTGGGGGTGGGGTTAGGATTAGGGTTAGGATTTGGTTTAGGGTTAGGGTTAGGGTTAGGGTTAGAGTTGGGGTTGGGGTTAGGGTTGGGGTTGGGGTAGGGGTTGGGGTTGGGGTTGGAGTTGGGTTAGGGTTAGGGTTAGGATTAGGGTTAGGGTTAGGCATGAAGAAAAAGAGTTGGTTAGGGTTAACGCTGGGGTTGGGGGTGGGGTTAAGATTAGGGTTAGTGTTAGGGTTAGGGTTAGGGTTAGGCATAAAGGACGAGCGTTGGGTTAGGGTTAGGTTTAGGGTTAGCGTTAGGGTTAGGGTTGGGGTTGGGGTTGGGGTTGGGGTTAGGGTTAGGGTTAGGATTAGGGTTAGGTTTAGGATTAGGGTTAGGGTAAGGGTTAGGGTTAGGGTTAGGGTTAGGGTTGGGGTTGGGTTAGGATTAGGATTAGGATTAGGGTTAGGGTTAGGGTTAGGATTAGGATTAGGGTTAGGGTTAGGCATAAAGAAAGAGAGTTGGTTAGGGTTAGGGTTAGGGCTAGGGTTAGGGTTAGGGGAAGGGTTAGGGGAAGGGGGTGGGGTTGGGGTTAGGATTAAGGGGTTAGGATTAGGTTTAGGGTTAAGGTTAGGCGGGAAGAAAAAGAGTTGGTTAGGGTTAGGGCTGGGGTTGGGGGTGGGGTTAGGATTAGGGTTAGGGTTAAGGTTAGGGTTGGGGTTGGGGTTAGGGTTAGGATTAGGGTTAGGATTAGGATTAGGGTTAGGGTTAGGCATAAAGAAAGAGAGTTGGTTAGGGTTAGGGTTAGGGCTAGGGTTGGGGGTGGGGTTAGGGTTAGGGTTAGGGTTAGGTTTAGGGTTAGGGTTGGGGTTGTGGTTGGTTTGGGGTTAGGGTTAGGATTAGGGTTAGGATTAGGGTTAGGGTTAGGGTTAGGCATAAAGAAAAATAGTTGGTTAGGGTTAGGGCTAGGGTTGGGCGTGGGGTTAGGGTTAGGGTTAGGTTTAGGTTTAGGGCTAGGGTTGGGGTTAGGGTTAGGATTAGGGTTAGGATTAGGATTACGGTTAGGGTTAGGCATAAAGAAAAAGAGTTGGTTAGGGTTAGGGCTAGGGTTGGGGTGGGGTTAGGATTAGGGTTAGGGTTAGGTTTAGGGTTAGGGTTAGGGTTGGGCGTTGGGTTAGGGTTAGGGTTAGGTTTAGGTTTAGGGCTAGGGTTAGGATTAGGGTTAGGATTAGGATTACGGTTAGGGTTAGGCATAAAGAAAAATAGTTGGTTAGGGTTAGGGCTAGGGTTGGGGGTGGGGTTAGGATTAGGGTTAGGGTTAGGTTTAGGGTTAGGGTTAGGGTTAGGGTTACGTTTAGGGTTAGGTTTGGGGTTGGGGTTGGGGTTAGGATTAGGGTTGGGGTTAGGTTTGGGGTTGGGGTTGTGGTTAGGGTTAGGGTTAGGATTAGGGTTAGGGTTAGGGTTAGGCATGAAGAAAAAGAGTTGGTTAGGGTTAGGGCTGGGGTTGGGGGTGGGGTTAGGATTAGGGTTAGTTTTAGGGTTATGGTTAGGGTTAGGGTTGGAGTTAGGGTTTGGATTAGGGTTCGGGTTAGGGTTAGGCATAAAGGAAGAGAGTTGGTTAGGGTTAGGGTTTGGGCTGGGGTTGGGGGTGGGGTTTGGGTTAGGGTTAGGGTTAGGGTTGGGGTTGGGGTTGGGGTTGGTGTTGGTGTTGGGGTTAGGGTTAGGGTTAGGGTTAGGTTTAGGATTCTGCTTAGGGTTAGGCATAAAGAAAAATAATTGGTTAGGGTTAGGGCTAGGGTTTGGGGTTTGGGGTTTGGGGTTTGGTTAGGGTTGGGGTTGGGGTTAGGGTTGGGGTTGGGGTTACCTTAACCCTAACTCTAAACCTAACCCTGTCTGCTTGTAAGTACTCTGTGTGTGTGCACTGCCGAACATGCTCCTCTGCTCGTAAAACCAGCAATGTTACTACATGACCACGTGCCGTCATGCCCGTTAAAATCTATATATATATATATATATATATATATATATATATATATATATATATATATATATATATACATATATATATATATATATATATATATATATATATATATATATATATATATATATATATATATATATATATATATATATATATATATATATATATATATATATATATATATATATATTAGTATAGTATCATATTTGATGCACTAGTATCGCGATATTATACCAGTATCGGTATACAATACAACCCTAATCCAGTCACAAGTCAGATTAAAGATTCAAACAATTGTTACTCTGGATCCTTGCTCCACTTCCGACTGCCGCGGAGCCTTCAAGGTCAGAGCCTCAAGCTGACGATACCACGTTGACCTGATGATATCGTTGTTGTCTGACAGTCAGTCCACAAGATGTGTTATCAGCATGTTGTGCACACAATTCTCAAGTGTGTGTTTGCAACTCGGCTGCAGCAATAAAGCGGGAGTGCTGTGTGTACTTACAGGCCGCCATAGAACGTGCCGGCAAACACTCGCTGCCTCTACACCCTAACCTGCCTGCACGCCCAGGTCAGAGGTCACGGACACCTGGCTTTTCATCCAAAGTGTGACCCAGGGGACGATTGAATGATATTTTTGAACATTCTAAAAAAAGAAAAAGAGCAAAATGGTTGAAATGTTGAGTGAAATATCACACACATTTATAATGAATTAACTACAAGTAGATCTCATGTTGCTACTAAAGCATGGAAAGGAAACAAAAAAAAAAGTTAAAAAAACTACGACTTATTTTTAACAATTTTATGAGTGGGGATCTTTGGATCCACAATATTATTGGTGAGTTGTTGTTTTTTTTAATTGTCATTTAAAAAAAATAAAAACAATTTTTAATAAATTATTGACCTCCAATCAAATATTCCACTTTAAAATATTTTTTGGGGGAAATATATACAAAAAAACAAAGTTTCCTTTGACAAAAAGGGCAAAAACACACGCGAAAAACATTAAAAAAATAATACGAATGGGACTGTTGTTGCTCTGTAAAAATTAAAATGTATGACTTATTTTGAAGACTTTTATGAGTGGGACCATTTTGGATTCCAAAAAATTTTTAGTGGGATTTTTTAAACTGTCTTTGCTAAAAAAATAATAATAATGATAATAAAAATAATAAAAAATCAGTCTATTAAATATTGACCGATTCTAGGATCCAATTATTTTACATCAAATATTACACTTTGACATTTTTTGTGGGGAAAATATTGCATATTTTGTGTCTTTGCAAAAAAAAACAACAACAACAACGTTTTATTTGCCAAAAAGAGCAAAAAACATTTTAAAAAAAAAACATTACTTTTTTTTTTTTAAAAGACATATAATTGACAGATGGGACTGTCGTTGCTCTAGAGAATTAAGTGTTGAAAAGGGGAAAAAAAGTATGACTTATTTTGAAGACTTTTATGAGTGGGACCATTTTGGATCCCCAAAAATTTTTAGTGGGATTTTTTAAACTGTCTTTCTTAAAAAAAAAAAGAAAAAAAGAAAAAATCAGTCTATTAAATATTGACCGATTCTAGGATCCAATTATTTTACATCAAATATTACACTTTGACATTTTTTGTGGGGAAAATATTGCATATTTTGTGTCTTTGCAAAAAAAAAAAAAAAAAAAAGCCAACGTTTTATTTGCCAAAAAGAGCAAAAAACATTTAAAAAAAAACATTATTTTTTTTTTTTTTTTAAAGACATATAATTGACAGATATGACTGTCGTTGCTCTAGAGAATTAAGTGTTGAAAAGGGAAAAAAGTATGACTTATTTTGAAGACTTTTATGAGTGGGACCATTTTGGATCCCCAAAAAATTTTAGGGGGATTTTTTTAAACTGTCTTTGTTAAAAAAAAAAAAAAATCAGTCCATCAAATATTGACCGATTCTAGGATCCAATTATTTTACATCAAATATTACACTTTGACATTTTTGGTGGGGAAAATATTGCATATTTTGTGTCTTTGCAAAAAAAACAAAAAAAAACAACAACGTTTTATTTGCCAAAAAGAGCAAAAAACATTAAAAAAAAAAACATTAATTTTTTTTTTTTTAAAGACATATAATTGACAGATATGACTGTCGTTGCTCTAGAGAATTAAGTGTTGAAAAGGGAAAAAAGTATGACTTATTTTGAAGACTTTTATGAGTGGGACCATTTTGGATCCCCAAAAAATTTTAGGGGGATTTTTTTAAACTGTCTTTGTTAAAAAAAAAAAAAAATCAGTCCATCAAATATTGACCGATTCTAGGATCCAATTATTTTACATCAAATATTACACTTTGACATTTTTGGTGGGGAAAATATTGCATATTTTGTGTCTTTGCAAAAAAAACAAAAAAAAACAACAACGTTTTATTTGCCAAAAAGAGCAAAAAACATTAAAAAAAAAAACATTAATTTTTTTTTTTTTAAAGACATATAATTGACAGATATGACTGTTGTTGCTCTAGAGAATTAAGTGTTGAAAAGGGAAAAAAAAGTATGACATATTTTGAAGACTTTTATGAGTGGGACCATTTTGGATCCCCAAAAATTTTTGGGGGATTTTTTAAACTGTCTTTGTTAAAAAAAAAAAAAAAATCAGTCCATCAAATATTGACCGATTCTAGGATCCAATTATTTTACATCAAATATTACACTTTGACATTTTTGGTGGGGAAAATATTGCATATTTTGTGTCTTTGCAAAAAAAACAAAAAACAACAACGTTTTATTTGCCAAAAAGAGCAAAAAACATTAAAAAAATATATATAATTTTTTTTTTTTTAAAAGACATATAATTGACGGATGGGACTGTCGTTGCTCTAGAGAATTAAGTGTTGAAAAGGGAATAACAAGTATGACTTATTTTGAAGACTTTTATGAGTGGGACCATTTTGGATCCCCAAAAATTTTTAGTGGGATTTTTTAAACTGTCTTTGTTAAAAAAAAAATAATAATAATAATAATAAAAAAAAAAAAATCAGTCTATTAAATATTGACCGATTCTAGGATCCAATTATTTTACATCAAATATTACACTTTGACATTTTTGGTGGGGAAAATATTGCATATTTTGTGTCTTTGCAAAAAAAAACCCAAAAAAAGCCAACGTTTTATTTGCCAAAAAGAGCAAAAAACATTAAAAAAAAAAACATTAAATTTTTTTTTTTTTAAAGACATATAATTGACAGATGGGACTGTCGTTGCTCTAGAGAATTATGTGTTGAAAGGGGAAAAAAGTATGACTTATTTTGAAGACTTTTATGAGTGGGACCATTTTGGATCCCCAAAATTTTTTAGTGGGATTTTTTAAACTGTTTTTGTTAAAAAAAAAAAAAAAAAAAAAAAAAAAAAAAAAAATCAGTCTATTAAATATTGACCGATTCTAGGATCCAATTATTTTACATCAAATATTACACTTTGACATTTTTGGTGGGGAAAATATTGCATATTTTGTGTCTTTGCAAAAAAATAAAAAAAAAAGCCACCGTTTTATTTGCCAAAAAGAGCAAAAAACATTAAAAAAAAAACATTAATTTTTAATTTTTTTTAAAGACATATAATTGACAGATATGACTGTTGTTGCTCTAGAGAATTAAGTGTTGAAAAGGGAAAAAAAAAGTATGACTTATTTTGAAGACTTTTATGAGTGGGACCATTTTGGATCCCCAAAAATTTTTAGTGGGATTTTTTAAACTGTCTTTGTTAAAAAAATAAAATAAAAAATAAAAAATAAAAAATCAGTCTATTAAATATATTGACCGATTCTAAGATCCAATTATTTTACATCAAATATTACACTTTGACATTTTTTGTGGGGAAAATACTGCATATTTTGTGTCTTTGCAAAAAAAAAAAAAACAACAACAACGTTTTATTTGCCAAAAAGAGCAAAAAACATTACTTTTTTTTTTTTAAAAAGACATATAATTGACAGATGGGACTGTTGTTGCTCTAGAGAATTAAGTGTTGAAAGGAAAAAAAATTAAAATGTATGACTTATTTTGAAGACTTTCATGAGTGGGACCATTTTGGATTCCAAAAAATTTTTAGTGGGATTTTTTAAACTGTCTTAGTTAAAAAAAAAAAAAAAAAAAAAAAAAAAAAAAAAAAAAATCAGTCTATTAAATATTGACCGATTCTATGATCCAATTATTTTACATCAAATATTACACTTTGACATTTTTGGTGGGGAAAATATTGCATATTTCTTGCATATATGTCTTTGCAAAAAAAACAAAAAAAAACAACAATGTTTTATTTGCCAAAAAGAGCAAAAAACATAAAAATAAAAAAAACATTAATTTTTTTTTTTTTTTAAAGACATATAATTGACAGATGAGACTGTCGTTGCTCTAGAGAATTAAGTGTTGAAAGGGGGAAAAAGTATGACTTATTTTGAAGACTTTTATGAGTGGGACCATTTTGGATCCCCAAAAATTTTTAGTGGGATTTTTTAAACTGTCTTTGTTAAAAAATAAAAAAAATAAAAATCAGTCTATTAAATATTGACCGATTCTAGGATCCAATTATTTTACATCAAATATTACACTTTGACATTTTTTGTGGGGAAAATACTGCATATTTTGTGTCTTTGCAAAAATACAAAAAAAAAACAACATCAACGTTTTATTTGCCAAAAAGAGCAAAAAACATTTAAAAAAAAAAATATATATATTTTTTTAAAGACATATAATTGACAGATGGGACTGTCGTTGCTCTACAGAATTAAGTGTTGAAAAGGAAAAAAAAAAGTATGACTTATTTTGAAGACTTTTATGAGTGGGACCATTTTGGATCCCCAAAAATTTTTAGTGGGATTTTTTAAACTGTCTTTGTTAAAAAAAATAATAAAAAAAAAAAAAAAAGTCTATTAAATATTGACCGATTCTAGGATCCAATTATTTTACATCAAATATTACACTTTGACATTTTTTGTGGGGAAAATATTGCATATTTTGTGTCTTTGCAAAAAAACCCCAAAAAAAGCCAACGTTTTATTTGCCAAAAAGAGCAAAAAACATTAAAAAAAAAAACATTAAATTTTTTTTTTTTTAAAGACATATAATTGACAGATATGACTGTCGTTGCTCTAGAGAATTAAGTGTTGAAAGGGAAAAAAAGTATGACTTATTTTGAAGACTTTTATGAGTGGGACCATTTTGGATCCCCAAAAAATTTTAGTGGGATTTTTTTAAACTGTCTTTGTTAAAAAAAATAAAAAAATCAGTCTATCAAATATTGACCGATTCTAGGATCCAATTATTTTACATCAAATATTACACTTTGACATTTTTGGTGGGGAAAATATTGCATATTTTGTGTCTTTGCAAAAAAACAACAACAACAACAACAACGTCTTATTTGCCAAAAAGAGCAAAAAACATTAAAAAGAAAAAAACATAAATTTTTTATTTTTTTTAAAAGACATATAATTGACATATGGGACTGTTGTTGCTCTAGAGAATTAAGTGTTGAAAAGGGAAAAAAAAGTATGACTTATTTTGAAGACTTTTATGAGTGGGACCATTTTGGATCCCCAAAAAATTTTAGTGGGATTTTTTAAACTGTCTTTGTTAAAAAAAAAAAAAAAATCAGTCTATCAAATATTGACCGATTCTAGGATCCAATTATTTTACATCAAATATTACACTTTGACATTTTTGGTGGGGAAAATATTGCATATTTTGTGTCTTTGCAAAAAAACCCCAAAAAAAGCCAACGTTTTATTTGCCAAAAAGAACAAAAAACATTACTTTTTTTTTTTTAAATACATAATTGACAGATGGGACTGTTGTTGCTCTAGAGGATTAAGTGTTGAAAAGGGAAAAAAAAAGTATGACTTATTTTGAAGACTTTTATGAGTGGGACCATTTTGGATCCCCAAAAATTTTTAGTGGGATTTTTTAAACTGTCTTTGTTAAAAAAATAAAATAAAAAATAAAAAATAAAAAATCAGTCTATTAAATATATTGACCGATTCTAAGATCCAATTATTTTACATCAAATATTACACTTTGACATTTTTTGTGGGGAAAATACTGCATATTTTGTGTCTTTGCAAAAAAAACAAAACAACAACAACGTTTTATTTGCCAAAAAGAGCAAAAAACATTACTTTTTTTTTTTTAAAAAGACATATAATTGACAGATGGGACTGTTGTTGCTCTAGAGAATTAAGTGTTGAAAGGAAAAAAAATTAAAATGTATGACTTATTTTGAAGACTTTCATGAGTGGGACCATTTTGGATTCCAAAAATTTTTTAGTGGGATTTTTTAAACTGTCTTAGTTAAAAAAAAAAAAAAAAAAAAAAAAAAAAAAAAATCAGTCTATTAAATATTGACCGATTCTATGATCCAATTATTTTACATCAAATATTACACTTTGACATTTTTGGTGGGGAAAATATTGCATATTTCTTGCATATATGTCTTTGCAAAAAAAACAAAAAACAACAACAATGTTTTATTTGCCAAAAAGAGCAAAAAACATAAAAATAAAAAAAACATTAATTTTTTTTTTTTTTAAAGACATATAATTGACAGATGAGACTGTCGTTGCTCTAGAGAATTAAGTGTTGAAAGGGGAAAAAAGTATGACTTATTTTGAAGACTTTTATGAGTGGGACCATTTTGGATCCCCAAAAATTTTAGTGGGATTTTTTAAACTGTCTTTGTTAAAAAATAAAAAAAATAAAAATCAGTCTATTAAATATTGACCGATTCTAGGATCCAATTATTTTACATCAAATATTACACTTTGACATTTTTTGTGGGGAAAATACTGCATATTTTGTGTCTTTGCAAAAATACAAAAAAAAAACAACATCAACGTTTTATTTGCCAAAAAGAGCAAAAAACATTTAAAAAAAAAAATATATATTTTTTTTTAAAGACATATAATTGACAGATGGGACTGTCGTTGCTCTAGAGAATTAAGTGTTGAAAAGGAAAAAAAAAAGTATGACTTATTTTGAAGACTTTTATGAGTGGGACCATTTTGGATCCCCAAAAATTTTTAGTGGGATTTTTTAAACTGTCTTTGTTAAAAAAAAAAAAAAAAAAAAAAAAAAGTCTATTAAATATTGACCGATTCTAGGATCCAATTATTTTACATCAAATATTACACTTTGACATTTTTTGTGGGGAAAATATTGCATATTTTGTGTCTTTGCAAAAAAAACACCAAAAAAAGCCAACGTTTTATTTGCCAAAAAGAGCAAAAAACATTAAAAAAAAAAACATTAAATTTTTTTTTTTTTAAAGACATATAATTGACAGATATGACTGTCGTTGCTCTAGAGAATTAAGTGTTGAAAGGGAAAAAAAGTATGACTTATTTTGAAGACTTTTATGAGTGGGACCATTTTGGATCCCCAAAAAATTTTAGTGGGATTTTTTTAAACTGTCTTTGTTAAAAAAAATAAAAAAATCAGTCTATCAAATATTGACCGATTCTAGGATCCAATTATTTTACATCAAATATTACACTTTGACATTTTTGGTGGGGGAAATATTGCATATTTTGTGTCTTTGCAAAAAAACAACAACAACAACAACAACGTCTTATTTGCCAAAAAGAGCAAAAAACATTAAAAAGAAAAAAACATTAATTTTTTATTTTTTTTAAAAGACATATAATTGACATATGGGACTGTTGTTGCTCTAGAGAATTAAGTGTTGAAAAGGGAAAAAAAAGTATGACTTATTTTGAAGACTTTTATGAGTGGGACCATTTTGGATCCCCAAAAAATTTTAGTGGGATTTTTTAAACTGTCTTTGTTAAAAAAAAAAAAAAATCAGTCTATCAAATATTGACCGATTCTAGGATCCAATTATTTTACATCAAATATTACACTTTGACATTTTTTGTGGGGAAAATATTGCATATTTTGTGTCTTTGCAAAAAAAACACCAAAAAAAGCCAACGTTTTATTTGCCAAAAAGAGCAAAAAACATTAAAAAAAAAAACATTAAATTTTTTTTTTTTTAAAGACATATAATTGACAGATATGACTGTCGTTGCTCTAGAGAATTAAGTGTTGAAAGGGAAAAAAAGTATGACTTATTTTGAAGACTTTTATGAGTGGGACCATTTTGGATCCCCAAAAAATTTTAGTGGGATTTTTTTAAACTGTCTTTGTTAAAAAAAATAAAAAAATCAGTCTATCAAATATTGACCGATTCTAGGATCCAATTATTTTACATCAAATATTACACTTTGACATTTTTGGTGGGGGAAATATTGCATATTTTGTGTCTTTGCAAAAAAACAACAACAACAACAACAACGTCTTATTTGCCAAAAAGAGCAAAAAACATTAAAAAGAAAAAAACATTAATTTTTTATTTTTTTTAAAAGACATATAATTGACATATGGGACTGTTGTTGCTCTAGAGAATTAAGTGTTGAAAAGGGAAAAAAAAGTATGACTTATTTTGAAGACTTTTATGAGTGGGACCATTTTGGATCCCCAAAAAATTTTAGTGGGATTTTTTAAACTGTCTTTGTTAAAAAAAAAAAAAAATCAGTCTATCAAATATTGACCGATTCTAGGATCCAATTATTTTACATCAAATATTACACTTTGACATTTTTGGTGGGGAAAATATTGCATATTTTGTGTCTTTGCAAAAAAAAACCTAAAAAAGCCAACGTTTTATTTGCCAAAAAGAACAAAAAACATTACTTTTTTTTTAAAAATACATAATTGACAGATGGGACTGTTGTTGCTCTAGAGGATTAAGTGTTGAAAAGGGAAAAAAAAATTATGATTTATTTTGAAGACTTTTATGAGTGGGACCATTTTGGATCCCCAAAAATTTTTAGTGGGATTTTTTAAACTGTCTTTGTTAAAAAAAATTTTTTTTTTTAAATCAGTCTATTAAATATTGACCGATTCTAGGATCCAATTATTTTACATCAAATATTACACTTTGACATTTTTTGTAGGGATAATACTGCATATTTTGTGTCTTTGCAAAAAAAAAAAAAAACAACAACAACGTTTTATTTGCCAAAAAGAGCAAAAAACATAAAAAAAAAAAAAAAACATTACATTTTTTTTTAAAAAGACATAATTGACAGATGGGACTGTTGTTGCTCTAGAGGATTAAGTGTTGAAAAGGACAAAAAAGTATGATTTATTTTGAAGACTTTTATGAGTGGGACCATTTTGGATCCCCAAAAATGTTTAGTGGGATTTTTTAAACTGTCTTTGTTAAAAAAAAAAATAATAATAATAATTAACAAAAAAAACCAGTCTATTAAATATTGACCGATTCTAGGATCCAATTATTTTACATCAAATATTACACTTTGACATTTTTGGTGGGGAAAATATTGCATATTTTGTGTCTTTGCAAAAAAAAAACCAACAACAACAACGTTTTATTTGCCAAAAAGAGCAAAACAAATTAAAAAAAAAACATTAATTTTTTTTTTTTTTTTAAAGACATATAATTGACAGATGAGACTGTTGTTGCTCTAGAGAATTAAGTGTTGAAAAGGGAAAAAAAAGTATGACTTATTTTGAAGACTTTTATGAGTGGGACCATTTTGGATCCCCAAAAATTTTTAGTGGGATTTTTTAAACTGTCTTTATTAAAAAAAAAAAAAAAATAATAATTAAAAAAAAAAATCAGTCTATTAAATATTGACCAATTCTAGGATCCAATTATTTTACATCAAATATTACACTTTGACATTTTTTGTGGGGAAAATATTGCATATTTTGTGTCTTTGCAAAAAAAAAAAAAAAAAGCCAACGTTTTATTTGCCAAAATGAGCAAAAAACATTAAAAAATATATATAATTTTTTTTGTTTTTAAAGACATATAATTGACAGATGGGACTGTTGTTGCTTTACAGAATTAAGTGTTGAAAAGGGAAAAAAAAGTATGATTTATTTTGAAGACTTTTATGAGTGGGACCATTTTGGATCCCCAAAAATTTTTAGTGGGATTTTTTAAACTGTCTTTGTTAAAAATTTTTAAAAAAAATCAGTCTATTAAATATTGCCCGATTCTAGGATCCAATTATTTTACATCAAATATTACACTTTGACATTTTTGGTGGGGAAAATATTGCATATTTTGTGTCTTTGCAAAAAAAACAAAAAAAAGCCAACGTTTTATTTGCCAAAATGAGCAAAAAACATTAAAAAATATATATAATTTTTTTTGTTTTTAAAGACATATAATTGACGGATGGGACTGTTGTTGCTTTACAGAATTAAGTGTTGAAAAGGGAAAAAAAGTATGATTTATTTTGAAGACTTTTATGAGTGGGACCATTTTGGATCCCCAAAAATTTTTAGTGGGATTTTTTAAACTGTCTTTATTAAAAAAATAATAATAATAATAATTTAAAAAAAAAAAATCAGTCTATTAAATATTGACCAATTCTAGGATCCAATTATTTTACATCAAATATTACACTTTGACATTTTTTGTGGGGAAAATATTGCATATTTTGTGTCTTTGCAAAAAAAACAAAAAAAAGCCAACGTTTTATTTGCCAAAATGAGCAAAAAACATTAAAAAATATATATAATTTTTTTTGTTTTTAAAGACATATAATTGACAGATGGGACTGTTGTTGCTTTACAGAATTAAGTGTTGAAAAGGGAAAAAAAAGTATGATTTATTTTGAAGACTTTTATGAGTGGGACCATTTTGGATCCCCAAAAATTTTTAGTGGGATTTTTTAAACTGTCTTTGTTAAAAAATTTAAAAAAAAATCAGTCTATTAAATATTGCCCGATTCTAGGATCCAATTATTTTACATCAAATATTACACTTTGACATTTTTGGTGGGGAAAATATTGCATATTTTGTGTCTTTGCAAAAAAAAACAAAAAAAAGCCAACGTTTTATTTGCCAAAATGAGCAAAAAACATTAAAAAATATATATAATTTTTTTTGTTTTTAAAGACATATAATTGACGGATGGGACTGTTGTTGCTTTACAGAATTAAGTGTTGAAAAGGGGAAAAAAAGTATGATTTATTTTGAAGAATTTTATGAGTGGGACCATTTTGGATCCCCAAACATTTTTAGTGGGATTTTTTAAACTGTCTTTGTTAAAAAATAAAATAAAATAAAAATCAGTCTATTAAATATTGACCGATTCTAGGATCCAATTATTTTACATCAAATATTACACTTTGACATTTTTTGTGGGGAAAATATTGCATATTTTGTGTCTTTGCAAAAAAACAACAACAACAACAACGTTTTATTTGCCAAAAAGAGCAAAAAACATTTAAAAAAAAAATATATATATATTTTTTAAAGACATATAATTGACAGATGGGACTGTTGTTGCTCTAGAGAATTAAGTGTTGAAAAGGAAAAAAAAAAGTATGACTTATTTTGAAGACTTTTATGAGTGGGACCATTTTGGATCCCCAAAAAATTTTTGTGGGATTTTTTAAACTGTCTTTGTTAAAAAAATTAAAAAAATAAAAATAAAAATCAGTCTATCTAATATTGACCGATTCTAGGATCCAATTATTTTACATCAAATATTACACTTTGACATTTTTGGTGGGGAAAATATTGCATATTTTGTGTCTTTGCAAAAAAAAAAAAAAAAAAGCCAACGTTTTATTTGCCAAAAAGAGCAAAAAACATTAAAAAAAAAACATTAGATTTTTTTTTTTTTAAAGACATATAATTGACAGATATGACTGTTGTTGCTCTAGAGAATTAAGTGTTGAAAGGGAAAAAAAGTATGACTTATTTTGAAGACTTTTATGAGTGGGACCATTTTGGATCCCCAAAAATTTTTAGTGGGATTTTTTAAACTGTCTTTGTTTTTTAAAAAAATCAAAAAAAAATCAGTCTATTAAATATTGACCGATTCTAGGATCCAATTATTTTACATCAAATATTACAATTTGACATTTTTTGTGGGGAAAATATTGCATATTTTGTGTCTTTGCAAAAAAAAACAAAAAAACAACAACAACGTTTTATTTGCCAAAAAGAGCAAAAAACATAATAAAAAAAAAATATATTAAATTTTTTTTTTTAAAGACATATAATTGACAGATGAGACTGTCGTTGCTCTAGAGAATTAAGTGTTGAAAGGCAAAAAAAGTATGACTTATTTTGAAGACTTTTATGAGTGGGACCATTTTGAATCCCCAAAAATTTTTAGTGGGATTTTTTAAACTGTCTTTGTTTAAAAAATAATAAAAAAAAAAAATAAAAATAAAAATCAGTCTATTAAATATTGACCGATCAAATATTACACTTTGACATTTTTTGTGGGGAAAATATTGCATATTTTGTGTCTTTGGAAAAAAAAAAACAACAACAACAACAACGTCTTATTTGCCAAAAAGAGCAAAAAACATTTTTAAAAAAAACATTAATTTTTTCTCCTCTCTGAGCTGCCACCTTACCGTGGTAGAGGAGTTTGCGTGTCCCAATGATCCTAGGAGCTATGTTGTCCGGGGGTTTCTATGCCCCCTGGTAGGGTCTCCTAAGGCAAACTGGTCCTAGGTGAGGGATCAGACAAAGAGCAGCTCGAAGACCTCGATGAAGAACACAAACCAAGGACCCAGATTTCCCTCGCCCGGACGCGGGTCACCGGGGCCACCCTCTGGAGCCAGGCCCGGAGGTGGGGCACGATGGCGAGCGCCTGGTGGCCGGGCCTGTCCCCATGGGGCCCGGCCGGGCACAGCCCGAAGAGGCAACGTGGGTCCCCCCTCCAATGGGCTCACCACCCATAGCAGGGGCCATAGAGGTCGGGTGCAGTGTGAGCTGGGCGGCAGCCGACGGCAGGGCACTTGGCGGTCCGATCCTCGGCTACAGAAGCTAGCTCTTGGGACGTGGAACGTCACCTCGCTGGGTGGGAAGGAGCCTCAGCTAGTGCGCGAGGTTGAGAAGTTCCGGCTAGATATAGTCGGACTCACTTCGACGCACAGCAAGGGCTCTGGAACCAGTTCTCTCGAGAGGGGATGGACTCTCTTCCACTCTGGCGTTGCCGGCAATGAGAGGCGACGGGCTGGGGTGGCAATTCTTGTTGGCCCCCGGCTCAGAGCCTGTACGTTGGAGTTCAACCCGGTGGACGAGAGGGTAGCTTCCCTCCGCCTTCGGGTGGGGGGACGGGTCCTGACTGTGGTTTGCGCTTACGCGCCAAACCGCAGCTCAGAGTACCCACCCTTTTTGGATTCGCTCGAGGGAGTACTTGAGAGTGCTCCCCCGGGTGATTCCCTCGTTCTACTGGGGGACTTCAATGCTCATGTTGGCAGCGACAGTGAAACCTGGAGAGGCGTGATTGGGAAGAATGGCCGTCCGGATCTGAACCCGAGTGGTGTTCTGTTATTGGACTTTTGTGCCCGTCACAGATTGTCCATAACGAACACCATGTTCAAACATAAGGGTGTCCATATGTGCACTTGGCACCAGGACACCCAAGGCCGCAGTTCCATGATCGACTTTGTAGTTGTGTCATCGGACTTGCGGCCTCATGTTTTGGACACTCGGGTGAAGAGAGGGGCGGAGCTTTCAACCGATCACCACCTGGTGGTGAGTTGGCTGCGATGGTGGGGGAGGATGCCGGACAGACCTGGCAGGCCCAAACGCATTGTGAGGGTTTGCTGGGAACGTCTGGCAGAGTCTCCTGTCAGAGAGAGTTTCAGTTCCCACCTCCGGAAGAACTTTGAACATGTCACGAGGGAGGTGCTGGACATTGAGTCCGAGTGGACCATGTTCCGCGCCTCTATTGTCGAGGCAGCTGATTGGAGCTGTGGCCGCAAGGTAGTTGGTGCCTAATCCTAGAACCCGTTGGTGGACACCGGCGGTGAGGGATGCCGTCAAGCTGAAGAAGGAGTCCTATCGGGTTCTTTTGGCTCATAGGACTCCTGAGGCAGTGGACAGGTACCGACAGGCCAAGCGGTGTGCGGCTTCAGCGGTTGCGGAGGCAAAAACTCGGACATGGGAGGAGTTCGGGGAAGCCATGGAAAACGACTCCCGGACGGCTTCGAAGCGATTCTGGACCACCATCCGCCGCCTCAGGAAGGGGAAGCAGTGCACTACCAACACCGTGTATGGTGAGGATGGTGTTCTGCTGACCTCGACTGCGGATGTTGTGGATCGGTGGAGGGAATACTTCGAAGACCTCCTCAATCCCACCAACACGTCTTCCTATGAGGAAGCAGTGCCTGGGGAATCTGTGGTGGGCTCTTCTATTTCTGGGGCTGAGGTTGCTGAGGTAGTTAAAAAGCTCCTCGGTGGCAAGGCCCCGGGGGTGGATGAGATCCGCCCGGAGTTCCTTAAGGCTCTGGATACTGTGGGGCTGTCTTGGTTGATAAGACTCTGCAGCATCGCGTGGACATCGGGGGCGGTACCTCTGGATTGGCAGACCGGGGTGGTGGTTCCTCTCTTTAAGAAGGGGAACCGGAGGGTGTGTTCTAACTATCATGGGATCACACTCCTCAGCCTTCCTGGTAAGGTCTATTCAGGTGTACTGGAGAGGAGGCTACGCCGGATAGTCGAACCTCGGATTCAGGAGGAACAGTGTGGTTTTCGTCCTGGTCGTGGAACTGTGGACCAGCTCTATACTCTCGGCAGGGTCCTTGAGGGTGCATGGGAGTTTGCCCAACCAGTCTACATGTGTTTTGTGGACTTGGAGAAGGCATTCGACCGTGTCCCTCGGGAAGTCCTGTGGGGAGTGCTCAGAGAGTATGGGGTATCGGACTGTCTGATTTTGGCGGTCCGCTCCCTGTATGATCAGTGTCAGAGCTTGGTCCGCATTGCCGGCAGTAAGTCGGACCCGTTTCCAGTGAGGGTTGGACTCCGCCAAGGCTGCCCTTTGTCACCGATTCCGTTCATAACTTTTATGGACAGAATTTCTAGGCGCAGTCAAGGCGTTGAGGGGATCCGGTTTGGTGGCTGCAGGATTAGGTCTCTGCTTTTTGCAGATGATGTGGTCCTGATGGCTTCATCTGGCCAGGATCTTCAGCTCTCACTGGATCGGTTCGCAGCTGAGTGTGAAGCGACTGGGATGAGAATCAGCACCTCCAAGTCCGAGTCCATGGTTCTCACCCGGAAAAGGGTGGAATGCCTTCTTTGGGTTGGGGAGGAGACCCTGCCCCAAGTGGAGGAGTTCAAGTACCTCGGAGTCTTGTTCACGAGTGAGGGAAGAGTGGATCGTGAGATCGACAGGCGGATCGGTGCGGCGTCTTCAGTAATGCGGACGCTGTATCGATCCGTTGTGGTGAAGAAGGAGCTGAGCCGGAAGGAAAAGCTCTCAATTTACCGGTCGATCTACGTTCCCATCCTCACCTATGGTCATGAGCTTTGGGTTATGACCGAAAGGACAAGATCACGGGTACAAGCGGCCGAAATGAGTTTCCTCCGCCGGGTGGCGGGGCTCTCCCTTAGAGATAGGGTGAGAAGCTCTGTCATCCGGGAGGAGCTCAAAGTAAAGCCGCTGCTCCTCCACATGGAGAGGAGCCAGATGAGGTGGTTCGGGCATCTGGTCAGGATGCCACCCGATCGCCTCCCTCGGGAGGTGTTTAGGGCACGTCCGACCGGTAGGAGGCCGCGGGGAAGACCCAGGACACGTTGGGAAGACTATGTCTCCCGGCTGGCCTGGGAACGCCTCGGGGTCCCACAGGAAGAGCTGGACGAAGTGGCTGGGGAGAGGGAAGTCTGGGCTTCCCTGCTTAGGCTGCTGCCCCCGCGACCCGACCTCGGATAAGCAGAAGAAGATGGATGGATGGATGGACTTATTTTGAAGACTTTTATGAGTGGGACCATTTTGGATCCCCAAAAATTTTTAGTGGGATTTTTTAAACTGTCTTTGTTAAAAAATAATAATAATAATAATAAAAAATAATAAAAAATCAGTCTATTAAATATTGACCGATTCTAGGATCCAATTTTTTTTACATCAAATATTACACTTTGACATTTTTGGTGGGGAAAATACTGCATATTTTGTGTCTTTGCAAAAAAACAACAACAACAACAACGTTTTATTTGCCAAAAAGAGCAAAAAACATTAAAAAAAAAAAACATTACATTTAAAAAAAAAAAAGACATAATAGACAGTTGGGACTGTTGTTGCTCTCTAGAGAATTAAGTGTTGAAAAGGAAAAAAATGTATGATTTATTTTGAAGACTTTTATGAGTGGGACCATTTTGGATCCCCAAAAAATTTTTGTGGGATTTTTTAAAACTGAATATGTTAAAAAAAATAAAAAATAAAAAAAATAAAAAAATCAGTCTATTAAATATTGACCGATTCTAGGATCCAATTATTTTACATCAAATATTACACTTTGACATTTTTGGTGGGGAAAATGCTGCATATTTTGTGTCTTTGCAAAAACAACAACAACAACAACGTTTTATTTGCCAAAAAGAGCAAAAAACTTAAAAAAAAAAAATTACATTTAAAAAAAAAAAGACATATAATTGTCAGATGGGACTGTTGTTACTCTAGAGAATTAAGTGTTGAAAAGGGAAAAAAAATGCATGATTTATTTTGAAGACTTTTATAAGTGGGACCATTTTGGATCCCCAAATTTTTTTAGTGGGATTTTTAAAACTGTCTTTGTTAAAAAAAAATATTTAAAAAAATTAAAATCAGTCTATTAAATATTGACCGATTATAGGATCCAATTATTTTACATAAAATATTACACTTTGACATTTTTTGTGGGGAAAATATTGCATATTTTGTGTCTTTGCAAAAAAACAAAAAAAACAACAACAACGTTTTATTTGCCAAAAAGAACAAAAAACATTAAAAAAATTTTAAAAAATACATAATTGACAGATGGGACTGTTGTTGCTCTAGAGAATTAAGTGTTGAAAAGGGGAAAAAAATGTATGATTTATTTTGAAGACTTTTATGAGTGGGACCATTTTGGATCCCCAATATTTTTTTTGTGGGATTTTTTAAACTGTCTTTGTTAAAAAAAATAATTTTTTTTTAAAATCAGTCTATTAAATATTGACCCATTCTAGGATCCAACTATTTTACATCAAATATTACACTTTGTAAATATGCAGCATTTTTTGTGGGGAAAATACTGCATATTTTGTGTCTTTGCAAAAAAAAACAACAACGTTTTATTTGCCAAAAAGAGGAAAAAACATATAAAAAAAAAAACATTACTTTTTTTTTAAAAGGACATAATTGACAGATGGGACTGTTGTTGCTCTAGAGAATTAAGTGTTGAAAATGGGAAAAAAATGTCTGATTTATTTTGAAGACTTTTATGAGTGGGATTATTTTGGATCCCCAATATTTTTTGTGGGATATTTTTAAACTGTCTTTGTTAAAAAAATAAAAATAAATTAAAATCAGTCTATAAATTATTGACCGATTCTAGGATCCAATTATTTTACATCAAATATTACATTTTGAATTTTTGGGGGGGAAAATATTGCATTTTTAAAGTCTTTGCCAAAAAACAAAAAAAAACCGTTTTATTGTTTAAAATAATTTGGGGGAAAATGTGTTATAGGTTTTTTTTAAACTGTCTTTGCCCTAAAAATAAAAATATATAAAAATGAACGTTATAAACTATTTAGCTATTTTAGGCTCCAATTGCTTTACATCAAATATTTCACTTTGAATTTTTCTTTATTTGAAAAATATATTACATATTTTATGTTTTTGCCATTAAAACAGGCTTGTCTTTGACAAAAAAAAAGCACATAAAACATTTTTTTTTAAAACCCAACTTTATATCGACAGATAGACCTGAGGTTGATCTAAATATTTAGCGATGAATTAAAAAAAACATAAGAATAACGTATGACTTATTTTGAAATATTTTTTTACGAGTGCTGTAAAAAATATTAGTGTGATTGTTTTTTTTTAAACTGTCCAAAAAATAATAATATATCAAAATTAATATGATAATTGTTTTCACTATTCAAGGCTTCAATTACTTCACGTTAAATCTTCCACTTTAAAACATTTTTTTGGGAAAAAAATATTGCATATAATAAAATATTTTTTTAAATTAACTTTCTATCAACAAATACACCTGAAATTGATCTAAAGATTTAGCGTTGAATTAAAAAGATGATAAAAATCATATATGACTTATTTTAACATTTTTACGAGCGCTGCCTCTTTGGATCCCCAAAATTGTTGTGATTTTTTTTTTAACTGTCCAAATAATAATAATATATCAAAATTAATATAATATTTGTTTTCACTATTCAAGGCTTCAATTACTTCACATTAACTCTTCCACTTTAAAACATTTTTTGGGGGGGAAAAAATATTGCATATATTGTAATAAAATATTTTTAAAAATGTACTTTATATCAACAGATACACCTGAAGTTGATCTAAAATTTAGCCTTCAATTAAAAAACGATAAGAATAAAATATGACTCATTTTTAAATGTTTACGAGTGCTGCCTCTTTGGATCCACAAAAATGTTTGTGATTATTTTTTTAAACTGTCCAAAAAAATCCTAATATATCAAAATAAATATTATAATTGTTTAATTATGCAAGGCTTCAATTACTTCACATTAACTCTTCCATTTAAAAAAAAAAAATAGGGAAAAAATATTGCATATAATAAAACATTTAAAAAAATGTACTTTATATGGACAGATAGATCTGAAGTTGATCCAAAGATTTAGTGTTGAATTAAAACAATGATAAGAATAATATATGACTTATTTTAACATTTTTACGAGTGCTGTCTCTTTGATCCCCAAAACTTTTAGTGATTTTTTTTATTATCTAAAAAATAATAATATATCAAAATTAATGTGATAATTATTTTAATTATTTAAGGCTTCAATTACTTCATATTAACTCTTCCACTTTAAAAGAAAATATTGGGAAAAAATATTGCATATAATAAAACATTTTAAAAAAATGTACTTTATATGGACGGATAGACCTGAAGTTGATCTAAATATTTAGTGTTGAATTAAAAAATGATAGGGTTAGGGTTAGGGTTAATAAAATATGACTTATTCCCGCCTAGGACTCTATTGGGACCAAACTAGAGGGCAGCCTTGAAGGTAAACAAATGAATGTTGGATAGTTTCCTATGATAGGAAAAGACTGCGTGAAGAAGTCATGCATGTAAAACATTTGTTTTCTGTCTCGGGAAAGTGAAGTGCTGGCCGACATCTGCAAGCTGACATTCTTGGTGTGGAAGGAGTGAGTCAACATCTGTCTGACCACAGCATCTAAAAATGGAATCAAACGTGCGCGCCGACTTGTGCTGAAGAAGCTACAATCCTGCAACTTGCAATGTGGCACATGTGGAGGAGCCATGAAAGAATATATTTGTCCTTTATGAAGGACCAAGTTGTTGTCATTTGCTGCCTTTTTTCATGTTTATGAAACATAATTTTGTTGCATCTTCACCAACTTATTCATATAAAGTTTTAACAAATGTAAAAACCTAAGTTACCAAAACTTGATTGGAAAATGTTGGGACTATTTTTTTAAACAGCATTTTTTAACTTATGTATATTTTTATTAGGTGTGGTGTAATTAATTAATTTGCTTTTGGAAATTTTTGAAAATGTCACTTAATTTTGTTGCAACTTATTACCAACTTAATTATACCAAGTTTTACCAATCTATAAAATACATTTAATTAGGTCCGCTGTCATTAATTTGTTGCCTTTTTTCACGTTTATTAAACATAAATTTGTTGCATCTTCACCAACTTAATTATATAAAGTTTTGTACAAACCTAAGTTCCCAAAACGTGTAAAAATGTATTAGAGAATATTGGGACAATGTTTTAAAGTTGCATCAAAGTGACATTTTTTTACGTATATATACTTTAATTAGGTGTAGTGTACTTATTTTTTTCATTTTTGTCCAACTTAATTTTTGGGCAATTTTTTGAAAATTTTACTTGAATTTGTTGCAACTTATCACCAACTTAATTTTACCAACCTATAAAATACATTTAATTAGGTACGGTGTAATTAATTTGTTGCCTTTTTTCATGTTTATTAAACTTAATTTTGTTGCATCTTCACCAACTTAACTACATGAAGTTTTAACAAATTTGAAAACCCAAGTTCCCAAAATTTGTAAAAAAAAAATTATTAGAAAATGCTGTGACTATTTTTTAAAGTTGCATCAAAGAAAATTGGTTTAACTTATATATATATTATTATTATTAGGTGTTATTATTATTCATTTTTGTCCAACTTATTTTTTGAGCAATTTTTGGAAGATTTTACTTAAATTTGTTGCAACTTATCACCAACTTAATTTTATCAAGTTTTACCAACCTATGAAATACATTTAATTAGGTCCGCTGTCATTAATTTTCTGCTTTTTTTCATGTTTGTTAAACTTAATTTTGTTTCAACTTCACCAACTTAATTATATAAAGTTCTCACAAATTTAAAAATCTAAGTTCACAAAACTTGTAAAAATTGATTAGAGAATGTTGGGACTATTTTTAAAGTGTATTTTTTAAAGTTGCATCAAAGTAAAAATGTTTTACTTATATATATTTTAATTAGCTGTAGTGTACCTAATTTTTTCATTTTTGTCCAACTTTATTTTTGGACAATTTTTGGAAAATGTTACTTAATTTTGTTGCAACTTATCACCAACTTAATTTTACCAAGTTTTATCAACCTATAAAATACATTTAATTAGGTCCGTTGTCATTAATTTGCTGCCTTTTTTTTCATGTTTATTAAACTTAATTTTGTTGCATCTTCTCCAACTTAATTATATAAAGTTTTAACAAATTTAAAAGCCTACGTTCCCAAAAAATTTAAAAATTTATTAGAAAATGTTGGGACATTTTTTTTAAAGTTGCATCGAAGTAACATTTTTTTACGTATATATATTTTTATTAGGTGTAGTGTACATATTCATAATTCTTTCATTATTGTCCAACTTAATTTTTGGACAATTTTTGGAAAATGTTATTTAATTTTGTTGCAACTTATCACCAACTTAATTTTACCAAGTTGTATCAACCTATAAAATACATTTAATTAGGTATGGTGTAATTAATTTGCTGCCTTTTTTCATTTTTATTAAACTTAAGTTTGTTGCATCTTCACCAACTTAATTATATAAAGTTTTAACACATTTAAAAATCTAAGTTCCCAAAACGTGTAAAAAATTGATTAGAAAATGTTGGGACATTTTTCTAAAGTTGCATCAAAGTAACATGTTTTAACTTATATATATTGTAATTAAGTGTGGTGTACTTAATTATTTCATTTTTGTCCAACTTAATTTTTGGACAATTTTTGGAAAATGTTACTTAATTTTGTTGCAACTTATCACCAACTTAATTTTACCAAGTTTTATCAACCTATAAAATACATTTAATTAGGTCCGCTGTCATTAATTTGCTGCCTTTTTTTCATGTTTATTAAACTTCATTTGGTTGTATCTTCACCAACTTAATTATATAAAGTTTTAACAAATTTAAAAGCCTAAGTTACCAAAACTTGATTGGAAAATGTTGGGACTATTTTTTTAAATAGCATTTTTTAACTTATGTATATTTTTATTAGGTGTGGTGTAATTAATTAATTTGCTGTCCTCTTTAATTTTTGGAAATTTTTGAAAATGTTCCTTAATTTTGTTGCAACTTATCACCAACTTATTTATACCAACTTTTACCAATCTATAAAATACATTTAATTAGGTCCGCTGTCATTAATTTGCTGCCTTTTTTTATGTTTATTAAACCTAAATTTGTTGCATCTTCACCAACTTAATTATATAAAGTTTTGTACAAACCTAAGTTCCCAAAACGTGTAAACGTGTATTAGAGAATATTGGGACAATGTTTTAAAGTTGCATCAAAGTGACATTTTTTTACGTATATATATTTTAATTAGGTGTAGTGTACTTATTTTTTTCATTTTTGTCCAACTTAATTTTTGGGCAATTTTTTGAAAATTTTACTTGAATTTGTTGCAACTTATCACCAACTTAATTTTACCAACCTATAAAATACATTTAATTAGGTACGGTGTAATTAATTTGTTGCCTTTTTTCATGTTTATTAAACTTAATTTTGTTGCATCTTCACCAACTTAACTACATGAAGTTTTAACAAATTTGAAAACCCAAGTTCCCAAAATTTGTAAAAAAAAATTATTAGAAAATGTTGTGACTATTTTTCAAAGTTGCATCAAAGAAAATTGGTTTAACTTATATATATATATTATTATTATTAGGTGTTATTATTATTCATTTTTGTCCAACTTATTTTTTGAGCAATTTTTGGAAGATTTTACTTAAATTTGTTGCAACTTATCACCAAGTTTTACCAACCTATAAAATACATTTAATTAGGTCCGCTGTCATTAATTTGCTGCCTTTTTTTTTTCATGTTTATTAAACTTCATTTTGTTGCAACTTCACCAACTTAATTATATAAAGTTTTAACAAATTTAAAAACCTAAGTTCCCAAAACGTGTAAAAATTGATTATAAATGTTGGGACATTTTTTTAAAGTTGCATCAAAGTAACATGTTTTAACTTATATATATTTTAATTAGGTGTGGTGTACTTAATTAATTCATTTTTGTCCAACTTAATTTTTGGACAATTTTTGGAAAATGTTGCTTAATTTTGTTGCAACTTATCACCAACTTAATTATACCAAGTTTTATCAACCTATAAAATACATTTAATTAGGTCCGCTGTCATTAATTTTCTGCCTTTTTTTCATGTTTATTAAACTTCATTTGGTTGTATCTTCACCAACTTAATTATATAAAGTTTTAACAAATTTAAAAGCCTAAGTTACCAAAACTTGATTGGAAAATGTTGGGACTATTTTTTTAAATAGCATTTTTTAACTTATGTATATTTTTATTAGGTGTGGTGTAATTAATTAATTTGCTGTCCTCTTTAATTTTTTGGAAATTTTTGAAAATGTTCCTTAATTTTGTTGCAACTTATTACCAACTTAATTACACCAAGTTTTACCAATCCATAAAATACATTTAATTAGGTCCGCTGTCATTAATTTGCTGCCTTTTTTCACGTTTATTAAACCTAAATTTGTTGCATCTTCACCAACTTAATTATATAAAGTTTTGTACAAACCTAAGTTCCCAAAACGTGTAAAAATGTATTAGAGAATATTGGGACAATGTTTTAAAGTTACATCAAAGTGACATTTTTTTTTACGTATATATATTTTAATGAGGTGTAGTGTACTTATTTTTTTAATTTTTGTCCAACTTAATTTTTGGGCAATTTTTTGAAAATTTTAGTTGAATTTGTTGCAACTTATCACCAACTTAATTTTACCAACCTATAAAATACATTTAATTAGGTATGGTGTAATTAATTTGTTGCCTTTTTTCATGTTTATGAAACATAATTTTGTTGCATCTTCACCAACTTATTCATATACAGTTTTAACAAATGTAAAAACCTAAGTTACCAAAACTTGATTGGAAAATGTTGGGACTATTTTTTTAAATAGCATTTTTTAACTTATGTATATTTTTATTAGGTGTGGTGTAATTAATTAATTTGCTGTCCTCTTTAATTTTTGGGAAGTTTTTGAAAATGTT
Source organism: Nerophis lumbriciformis (assembly GCF_033978685.3). Taxonomy (NCBI): domain Eukaryota; kingdom Metazoa; phylum Chordata; class Actinopteri; order Syngnathiformes; family Syngnathidae; genus Nerophis; species Nerophis lumbriciformis. The sequence goes on along the minus strand of NC_084584.2, from coordinate 4,245,379 downwards.
CCTTAATTTTGTTGCAACTTATTACCAACTTAATTATACCAAGTTTTAGCAATCGATAAAATACATTTAATTAGGTCCGCTGTCATTAATTTGCTGCCTTTTTTCATGTTTATTAAACCTAAATTTGTTGCATCTTGACCAACTTAATTATATAAAGTTTTGTACAAACCTAAGTTCCCAAAACGTGTAAAAATGTATTAGAGAATATTGGGACAATGTTTTAAAGTTGCATCAAAGTGACATTTGTTTACGTATATATATTTTAATTAGGTTTAGTGTACTTATTTTTTTCATTTTTGTCCAACTTAATTTTTGGGCAATTTTTTGAAAATTTTACTTGAATTTGTTGCAACTTATCACCAACTTAATTTTACCAACCTATAAAATACATTTAATTAGGTACGGTGTAATTAATTTGTTGCCTTTTTTCATGTTTATTAAACTTAATTTTGTTGCATCTTCACCAACTTAACTACATGAAGTTTTAACAAATTTGAAAACCCAAGTTCCCAAAATTTGTAAAAAAAAATTATTATAAAATGTTGTGACTATTTTTTAAAGTTGCATCAAAGAAAATTGGTTTAACTTATATATATATATATATATATATATATATATATATATATATATATATATATATATATATATATATATTATTATTAGGTGTTATTATTATTCACTTTTGTCCAACTTATTTTTTGAGCAATTTTTGGAAGATTTTACTTAAATTTGTTGCAACTTATCACCAAGTTTTACCAACCTATGAAACACGTTTAATTAGGTATGCTGTCATTAATTTGCTGCCTTTTTTCATGTTTATTAAACTTAATTTTGTTGCACCTTCTCCAACTTAATTATATAAAGTTCTCACAAATTTAAAAATCTAAGTTCACAAAACTTGTAAAAATTGATTAGAGAATGTTGGGACTATTTTTAAAGTGTATTTTTTAAAGTTGCATCAAAGTAAAAATGTTTTACTTATATATATTTTAATTAGGTGTAGTGTACCTAATTTTTTCATTTTTGTCCAACTTAATTTTTGGACAATTTTTGGAAAATGTTATTTAATTTGGTGCAACTTATCACCAACTTAATTTTACCAAGTTTTACCAACCTTTAAAATACATTTAATTAGGTCCGCTGTCATTAATTTGCTACCTTTTTTTCACGTTTATTAAACTTAATTTTGTTGCATCTTCACCAACTTAATTATATAAAGTTTTAACAAATTTAAAAGCCTACGTTCCCAAAAAATGTAAAAATTGATTAGAAAATGTTGCGACAATTTTTTAAAAGTTGCATCGAAGTAACATTTTTTTACGTATATATATTTTTATTAGGTGTAGTGTACATATTCATAATTCTTTCATTTTTGTCCAACTTAATTTTTGGACAATTTTTGGAAAAAGTTACTTAATTTTGTTGCAACTTATCACCAACTTAATTATACCAAGTTTTACCAACATATAAAATACATTTTAATTAGGTATGGTGTAATTAATTTGCTGCCTTTTTTCATTTTTATTAAACTTAATTTTGTTGCATCTTCTCCAACTTAATTATATAAAGTTTTAACAAATTTAAAAGCCTACGTTCCCAAAAAATTTAAAAATTGATTAGAAAATGTTGGGACATTTTTTTTAAAGTTGCATCAAAGTAACATTTTTTTACGTATATATATTTTTATTAGGTGTAGTGTACATATTCATAATTCTTTCATTTTTGTCCAACTTAATTTTTGGACAATTTTTTGAAAATATTACTTAATTTTGTTGCAACTTATCACCAACTTAATTTTACCAAGTTTTACCAACCTTTAAAATACATTTAATTAGGTCCGCTGTCATTAATTTGCTGCCTTTTTTTCCACGTTTATTAAACTTAATTTTGTTGCATCGTCACCAACTTAATTATATAAAGTTTTAACAAATTTAAAAACCTAAGTTCCCAAAACGTGTAAAAAATGTATTAGAGAATATTGGGACAATGTTTTAAAGTTGCATCAAAGTGACATTTTTTTACGTGTATATATTTTAATTAGGTGTAGTGTACCTAATTTTTTCATTTTTGTCCAACTTTATTTTTGGACAATTTTTGGAAAATGTTACTTAATTTTGTTGCAACTTATCACCAACTTAATTTTACCAAGTTTTATCAACCTATAAAATACATTTAATTAGGGCCGCTGTCATTAATTTGCTGCCTTTTTTTCATGTTTATTAAACTTAATTTTGTTGCATCTTCTCCAACTTAATTATATAAAGTTTTAACAAATTTAAAAGCCTACGTTCCCAAAAAATTTAAAAATTGATTAGAAAATGTTGCGACAATTTTTTAAAAGTTGCATCGAAGTAACATTTTTTTACGTATATATATTTTTATTAGGTGTAGTGTACATATTCATAATTCTTTCATTTTTGTCCAACTTAATTTTTGGACAATTTTTGGAAAATGTTACTTAATTTTGTTGCAACTTATCACCAACTTAATTATACTGAGTTTTACCAACCTATAAAATACGTTTAATTAGGTATGCTGTCATTAATTTGCTGCCTTTTTTCATGTTTATTAAACATAATTTTGTTGCATCTTCTCCAACTTAATTATATAAAGTTTTAACAAATTTAAAAGCCTACGTTCCCAAAAAATTTAAAAATTGATTAGAAAATGTTGCGACAATTTTTTTAAAGTTGCATCAAAGTAACATTTTTTTACGTATATATATTTTTATTAGGTGTAGTGTACATATTCATAATTCTTTCATTTTTGTCCAACTTAATTTTTGGACAATTTTTGGAAAATGTTACTTAATTTTGTTGCAACTTATCACCAACTTAATTATACCGAGTTTTACCAACCTATAAAATACGTTTAATTAGCTATGCTGTCATTAATTTGCTGCCTTTTTTTCATGTTTATTAAACTTAATTTTGTTGCATCTTCTCCAACTTAATTATATAAAGTTTTAACAAATTTAAAAGCCTACGTTCCCAAAAAATTTAAAAATTGATTAGAAAATGTTGCGACAATTTTTTAAAAGTTGCATTAAAGTAAAACATTTTTACGTACATATATTTTTATTAGGTGCAAAAAATTATTTCATTTTTGTCCAACTTAATTTTTGGACAATTTTTTGAAAATATTACTTAATTTTGTTGCAACTTATCACCAACTTAATTATACCGAGTTTTACCAACCTATAAAACATGTTTAATTAGGTATGCTGTCATTAATTTGCTGCCTTTTTTTCATGTTTATTAAACTTAATTTTGTTGCACCTTCTCCAACTTAATTATATAAAGTTTTAACAAATTTAAAAAACGGAATGTCCCCAAAACTTCGGTGATCCGACCAAATAACGAGGCGACACAGGTGGATCGACGTGAAGACGACAGAAAAAGATATTTCTGATATCTCTAAATATCTTGACAAATATGAGACGATTATATAAATAAGGGCGAGCATAGGCCGTATAGGCAAATGCTAAGGGCGCCGTCCATCAGGGGGCGCCACGCCAGTGCCACAAATGTTGGAGGAAAAAAAAAAAAAAAAAAAAAAAGTTGGTACTATTATTTCTAAATACAAAAAATAATCCCACGTTAATTAAAATGCAAAGTAAAGCCTATTTAATAGAAATATTATTATTTGTTACACCCCCCCCCCCCCCCCCCTCCCTCTCCCCGCACGGTGCGCCCCCTCCCTTCCCGTATCATGACTCTTTTTGGACGTCACCACATCAAAAAAAATCAACACAAGATGTCAAAACGGCCAAAACTGTCAGGTGCCCAGGGAAGAAAAAAGAGAAAAAAAGAAGAAGCTAATATTAGCTTAATGCTAAAAAGAAGATGTTACATGATTCGGCAATTGCTAATCAATAAATAGCTAGTTCTGTTTTAACGTCGGGTTAATATTGTGGAGGGGGCTAAATTGTTATGGAAAATAATAATGTAACGTTAGGTAATTACAGTACTCCCACCTTATATTCCTCAGGGACATTTGTATTAGATCTTTTAAGCAGGTGTTTTTTGTTTACATTGTTATTGCCTTCTGGTTAGCTAATGTTTGCCCTGCAGGTAATAGTCACTTTTCCACCCCTTTATATATTAGGTATAGTTGTAAGTAAAAAAAAAAAGGTGGGGGGGCGCCACCTAAAATCTTGCCTAGGGCGCCAGATTGGTTAGGGCCGGGCCTGCCCACAACATTATTATTATGTCGCCTTTGTCCTAAAAAAATAAAGTAAAAAAAACAAATGAGCTGTTTACTGGCACATACTATTCATGTTAAAAAAAAAACATTTTTTTTTTGACTGCAAATAAATATATATAATAAATAATATCGTATAAAATGCACTTAACAATTCATTTTTTCAGGTGAATTCGGGTTCTATGTGCCTTCAAAAACAAAATGTGACTAATCGTGGAAGATGTATTCTTCCACTCATGAGTGTTTGCACAGCAGTGACCCACTTGCAACAGCCGGAAGTGGTTTTAGCCCCTTAGAAATAAGAGCTAATAGTTGATTATATTCGTCTTGTTTTACTTTTTTACATGGAGTTGGTTAAAAACGTACGCGTCACTTCTTTAACCCGCACTTTCAGCGACGGTTTGTTGTATTTCCCGCGTTGTATCGACACTTTTTTTTTTTTCCCGAAAGGTACTTTTATTTTGTTATCAAACCGGAAGTATTTTTGGCGTCAACATGTCTAGCTTCGTAACGAGCATGCGCTATTATATATATCCCAGGCGGCGTGCGAGTGGGCTCGCAGAATTGAAAGAAGCCGCAGAAAAATGACATGCAAGAGCCGGATGATGGTGACGGAGTTGGACGAGTTCCTCCGGAAACCCCCGAGCGGCGTCTCGGTGGCGACCAAGCGAGTCCGTGTGGACCCTGAAACGAGCCTGCTTCTGGTCGACCCCCGTGACGCCGTGGCGGCCAGCGTGGACTTCCAGGGCTCGCTGGGAAGGTGAGAGACGCTGCGGGGCTTTTTTGATGATCAAAACAAACAAACAAACAACAACATTTATGAAACGTGTCGTCATAAACAGAAACGTTACATTGACCAACTTGTGGGAGTACAGCAGCTTCAGGAAGAAACTTGTGTCCAGAACCATCTACCTGCTGGTGTCCACTCACCTGCCCACTTCCACAGGTGTGCTCATTAATATTCATCTTAATATGTGCAGAATGATTGGTTGGTGGTTCACTTCTTTCAAAAGCTTGTTGTGCATACTGAATTTATGGAATTAATTCATTAAAACTAGTGAGCAAAATGTGTTTTTATGAAAATTCAGTGAAAAAAAAAATCTGTTTAAAAAAAGTTCAGTGTAAAAAAAATATCGCTTTTAAAAATGCAATGTTTAAAAACAGTCTATAAAAAAAATTCAGTGTAAAAAAAGTTAAGTGTATGAAACTATCAGTGTAAAAAAAAAATCAATGTGTCAAAATTCAGTGTATAAAAAAAGTTCAGTGTAAAAAAAAGTTAATTGCATAAAAAAATCAATGTAAAAAAAATATATATATAATTGTGAAAATATTCAATGTGTGCATAAAAAAGTTCAGTGCATAAAAATATTGGTGTACGAAACGTTAAAATTCAGTCTATATAAAATTTCAGTGTAAAAAAAAAGTTAATTGCATACAAAAATTCAGTGTAAAAAAATTCCATGTATGAAAAATATCAGTGTGAAAAGTCTAGTGTGTAAAAAAAATAACAACAAATTTTTTTTTTAAATATTCAATGTGTAAAAATTCAGTGCAAAAAAAGTTCAGTGTAAAAAAAAAAAGCATTTAAGAATATCGGTGTAAGAAACGCAATGTTAAAATTAAGTATATAAAAAAATAAAATTTCAGTGTAAAAAAAAAAAATCACTGGTAAAATTCAGCGTATGAAAAGAATTCAGTGTACAAAAATAATTCAGTGTATAAAACTAATTCAGTGTAAAAAAAAAAATTCTGTGTAAAAATTCAGTGTAAAAAATCTAGTGTAAAAAAACAAAACAAAAAATTGTGAAAATATTCAATGTGTAACAATTAAGTGCATAAAAAAGGTCAGCGTATAAAAATATCGGTGTACGAAACGCAATATTAAAATTCAATCTGTAAAAAATGTCTATAAAAAAATTCAGTGTAAAGAAAACAAACCCAATGTGTAAAAAAAAAAGAAGAAAAAGTTCAGTGTATAAAAATATCAGTGTAAGAAACTCAGTTAAAATTCAGTCTATATAAAATTTCAGTGTAAAAAAAAGTTAATTGCATGCAAAAATTCAGTGTAAAAAAATTCCATGTATGAAAAATATCAGTGTGAAAAATCTAGTGTAAAAAAAATAACAACAAAAAATTTTTGAAAATATTCAATGTGTAAAAATTCAGTGCAAAAAAAGTTCAGTGTAAAAAAAAAAGCATTTAAGAATATCGGTGTAAGAAACGCAATGTTAAAATTAAGTATATAAAAAAATTTCAGTGTAAAAAAAAAAATCACTGGTAAAATTCAGCGTATGAAAAGAATTCAGTGTACAAAAATAATTCAGTGTACAAAAATAATTCAGTGTATAAAAAAAATTCAGTGTAAAAAAAAAAAATTCTGTGTAAAAAATCTAGTGTAAAAAAACAAAACAAAAAATTGTGAAAATATTCAATGTGTAAAAATTCAGTGCATAAACAAGTTCAGCGTAAAAAAATATCGGTGTATGAAACGCAATATTAAAATTCAATGTGTAAAAAAATGTCTATAAAAAAATTCAGTGTAAAGAAAACAAACCCAATGTGTAAAATAAAAAAAAAGTTCAGTGTATAAAAATATCAGTGTAAGAAACTCAGTTAAAATTCAGTCTATATAAAATTTCAGTGTAAATAAAGTTAATTGCATACAAAAATTCAGTGTAAAATTTTTTTTTCCATGTATGAAAAATATCAGTGTGAAAAATCTAGTGTAAAAAAAACAACATTTTTTTGAAAATATTCAATGTGTAAAAATTCAGTGCAAAAAAAGTTCAGTGTAAAAAAAAAAGCATTTAAGAATATCGGTGTAAGAAACGCAATGTTAAAATTAAGTATATAAAAAAATTTCAGTGTAAAAAAAAAAATCACTGGTAAAATTCAGCGTATGAAAAGAATTCAGTGTACAAAAAGAATTCAGTGTACAAAAAGAATTCAGTGTATAAAAATAATTCAGTGTAAAAAAAAAAAATTCTGTGTAAAAAATCTAGTGTAAAAAAACAAAACAAAAAATTGTGAAAATATTCAATGTGTAACAATTAAGTGCATAAAAAAGTTCAGCGTATAAAAATATTGGTGTACGAAACGCAATATTAAAATTCAATCTGTAAAAAATGTCTATGAAAAAATTCAGTGTAAAGAAAACAAACCCAATGTGTAAAAAAAAGAAAAAGTTCAGTGTATAAAAATATCAGTGTAAGAAACTCAGTTAAAATTCAGTCTATATAAAATTTCAGTGTAAAAAAAGTTAATTGCATACAAAAATTCAGTGTAAAAAAATTCCATGTATGAAAAATATCAGTGTGAAAAATCTAGTGTAAAGAAAATAACAATTTTTTTTTGAAAATATTCAATGTGTAAAAATTCATTGCAAAAAAAAGTTCAGTGTAAAAAAAAAAAGCATTTAAGAATATCGGTGTAAGAAACGCAATGTTAAAATTAAGTATATAAAAAAATTTCAGTGTAAAAAAAAAATCACTGGTAAAATTCAGCGTATGAAAAGAATTCAGTGTACAAAAAGAATTCAGTGTATACAAATAATTCAGTGTAAAAAAAAAAAAATTCTGTGTAAAAAATCTAGTGTAAAAAAACAAAACAAAAAATTGTGAAAATATTCAATGTGTAAAAATTCAGTGCATAAACAAGTTCAGCGTATAAAAATATCGGTGTACGAAACGCAATATTAAAATTCAATCTATAAAAAATGTCTATTAAAAAATTCAGTGTAAAGAAAACAAACCCAATGTGTAAAAAAAAAAAAAAAAAGTTCAGTGTATAAAAATATCAGTGTAAGAAACTCAGTTAAAATTCAGTCTATATAAAATTTCAGTGTAAAAAAAGTTAATTGCATACAAATATCAGTGTAAAAAAAAATCACGGTGGTACAATTCGGTGTATAAAAAGAATTCAGTGTATTAAAACATTAAATGTGTAAAAAAAAAAAAATCACTGTGTAAAAATTCAGTGTAAAAATATTCCATGTATAAAAAATATCAGTGTAAAAAAAAAAAAATTGAAAATTGAAAATATTCAATGTGTAAAAATTCAGTGCATAAAAAAGTTCAGTGTAAAAAAAAAAAAAAAAAAAAAAGCATTTAAGAATATCGGTGTAAGAAACGCAATGTTAAAATTAAGTATATAAAAAAATTTCAGTGTAAAAAAAAATCACTGCTAAAATTCAACGTATGAAAAGAATTCAGTGTACAAAAATAATTCAGTGTACAAAAAGAATTCAGTGTACAAAAAGAATTCAGTGTATAAAAATAATTCAGTGTAAAAAAAAAAAATTCTGTGTAAAAATTCAGTGTAAAAAATGTAGTGTAAAAAAACAAAACAAAAAATTGTGAAAATATTCAATGTGTAAAAATTCAGTGCATAAACAAGTTCAGCGTATAAAAAATATCGGTGTACAAAACGCAATATTAAAATTAAGTCTATAAAAAATGTCTATAAAAGAATTCAGTGTAAAGAAAACAAACCCAATGTGTAAAAAAAAAGAAGAAAAAGTTCAGTGTATAAAAATATCAGTGTAAGAAACTCAGTTAAAATTCAGTCTATATAAAATTTCAGTGTAAAAAAAGTTAATTGCATACAAATATCAGTGTAAAAAAATCACTGTGGTACAATTCGGTGTATAAAAAGAATTCAGTGTATTAAAACATTAAATGTATAAAATAATTCAGTGTATAAAAAAGTTCAGTGTAAAAAAAAAAAGTTAATTGCATAAAAAATCAATGTAAAAATATATATATATATAATTGTGAAAATATTCAATGTGTAACAATTAAGTGCATAAAAAAGTTCAGTGCATAAAAATATTGGTGTACGAAACGCAATATTAAAATTCAATCTGTAAAAAATGTCTATAAAAAAATTCAGTGTAAAGAAAACAAACCCAATGTGTAAAATAAAGAAAAAGTTCAGTGTAAGAAACTCAGTTAAAATTCAGTCTATATAAAATTTCAGTGTAAAAAAAGTTAATTGCATACAAATATCAGTGTAAAAAAAATCACGGTGGTACAATTCGGTGTATAAAAAGAATTCAGTGTATTAAAACATTAAATGTATAAAATAATTCAATGTAAAAAAAAAATCACTGTGCAAAAATTCAGTGTAAAAAAATTCCATGTATGAAAAATATCAGTGTGAAAAATCTAGTGTAAAAAAACAACAACAAAAAAAACAAACATTTGAAAATATTCTATGTGTAAAAATTCAGTGCAAAAAAAGTTCAGTGTAAAAAAAAAAAAGCATTTAAGAATATCGGTGTAAGAAACGCAATGTTAAAATTAAGTATATAAAAAAATTTCAGTGTAAAAAAAAAAATCACTGGTAAAATTCAGCGTATGAAAAGAATTCAGTGTACAAAAAGAATTCAGTGTATAAAAATAATTCAGTGTAAAAAAAAAAAATTCTGTGTAAAAATTCAGTGTAAAAAATCTAGTGTAAAAAAACAAAACAAAAAATTGTGAAAATATTCAATGTGTAACAATTAAGTGCATAAAAAAGTTCAGCGTATAAAAATATTGGTGTACGAAACGCAATATTAAAATTCAATCTGTAAAAAATGTCTATGAAAAAATTCAGTGTAAAGAAAACAAACCCAATGTGTAAAAAAAAAAGAAGAAAAAGTTCAGTGTATAAAAATATCAGTGTAAGAAACTCAGTTAAAATTCAGTCTATATAAAATTTCAGTGTAAAAAAAGGTAATTGCATACAAAAATTCAGTGTAAAAAAATTCCATGTATGAAAAATATCAGTGTTAAAAATCTAGTGTAAAAAAAACAACATTTTTTTGAAAATATTCAATGTGTAAAAATTCATTGCAAAAAAAGTTCAGTGTAAAAAAAAAAGCATTTAAGAATATCGGTGTAAGAAACGCAATGTTAAAATTAAGTATATAAAAAAATTTCAGTGTAAAAAAAAAAATCACTGGTAAAATTCAGCGTATGAAAAGAATTCAGTGTACAAAAAGAATTCAGTGTACAAAAAGAATTCAGTGTATAAAAATAATTCAGTGTAAAAAAAAAAATTCTGTGTAAAAAATCTAGTGTAAAAAAACAAAACAAAAAATTGTGAACATATTCAATGTGTAAAAATTCAGTGCATAAACAAGTTCAGCGTATAAAAATATCGGTGTACGAAACGCAATATTAAAATTAAATCTATAAAAAATGTCTATAAAAAAATTCAGTGTAAAGAAAACAAACCCAATGTGTAAAAAAAAAGAAAAAGTTCAGTGTATAAAAATATCAGTGTAAGAAACTCAGTTAAAATTCAGTCTATATAAAATTTCAGTGTAAAAAAAGGTAATTGCATACAAAAATTCAGTGTAAAAAAATTCCATGTATGAAAAATATCAGTGTGAAAAATCTAGTGTAAAAAAAAAACATTTTTTTGAAAATATTCAATGTGTAAAAATTCAGTGCATAAAAAAGTTCAGTGTAAAAAAAAAAAAAAAAAGCATTTAAGAATATCGGTGTAAGAAACGCAATGTTAAAATTAAGTATATAAAAAAATTTCAGTGTAAAAAAAAAAATCACTGGTAAAATTCAGCGTATGAAAAGAATTCAGTGTACAAAAAGAATTCAGTGTATAAAAATAATTCCGTGTAAAAAAAAAAAAATTCTGTGTAAAAATTCAGTGTAAAAAATCTAGTGTAAAAAAACAAAACAAAAAATTGTGAAAATATTCAATGTGTAACAATTAAGTGCATAAAAAAGGTCAGCGTATAAAAATATTGGTGTACGAAACGCAATATTAAAATTAAATCTATAAAAAATGTCTATAAAAAAATTCAGTGTAAAGAAAACAAACCCAATGTGTAAAAAAAAAAAAGAAAAAGTTCAGTGTATAAAAATATCAGTGTAAGAAACTCAGTTAAAATTCAGTCTATATAAAATTTCAGTGTAAAAAAAGGTAATTGCATACAAAAATTCAGTGTAAAAAAATTCCATGTATGAAAAATATCAGTGTGAAAAATCTAGTGTAAAAAAAATAACAAATTTTTTTTGAAAATATTCAATGTGTAAAAATTCATTGCAAAAAAAGTTCAGTGTAAAAAAAAAAGAGCATTTAAGAATATCGGTGTAAGAAACGCAATGTTAAAATTAAGTATATAAAAAAATTTCAGTGTAAAAAAAAAATCACTGGTAAAATTCAGCGTATGAAAAGAATTCAGTGTACAAAAAGAATTCAGTGTATAAAAATAATTCAGTGTAAAAAAAAAAAATTCAGTGTAAAAATTCAGTGTAAAAAATCTAGTGTAAAAAAACAAAACAAAAAATTGTGAAAATATTCAATGTGTAAAAATTCAGTGCATAAACAAGTTCAGCGTATAAAAATATCGGTGTACGAAACGCAATATTAAAATTCAATCTGTAAAAAATGTCTATAAAAAAATTCAGTGTAAAGAAAACAAACCCGATGTGTAAAAAAAAAAAAGAAAAAGTTCAGTGTATAAAAATATCAGTGTAAGAAACTCAGTTAAAATTCAGTCTATATAAAATTTCAGTGTAAAAAAAAGTTAATTGCATACAAAAATTCAGTGTAAAAAAATTCCATGTATGAAAAATATCAGTGTTAAAAATCTAGTGTAAAAAAAAAAACATTTTTTTGAAAATATTCAATGTGTAAAAATTCATTGCAAAAAAGTTCAGTGTAAAAAAAAAAAAGCATTTAAGAATATTGGTGTAAGAAACGCAATGTTAAAATTAAGTATATAAAAAAATTTCAGTGTAAAAAAAAATCACTGGTAAAATTCAGCGTATGAAAAGAATTCAGTGTACAAAAAGAATTCAGTGTACAAAAAGAATTCAGTGTATAAAAATAATTCAGTGTAAAAAAAAAATTTCTGTGTAAAAAATCTTGTGTAAAAAAACAAATATTCAATGTGTAAAAATTCAGTGCATAAACAAGTTCAGCGTATAAAAAATATCGGTGTATGAAACGCAATATTAAAATTAAATCTATAAAAAATGTCTATAAAAAAATTCAGTGTAAAGAAAACAAACCCAATGTGTAAAAAAAAAGAAGAAAAAGTTCAGTGTATAAAAATATCAGTGTAAGAAACTCAGTTAAAATTCAGTCTATATAAAATTTCAGTGTAAAAAAAGGTAATTGCATACAAAAATTCAGTGTAAAAAAATTCCATGTATGAAAAATATCAGTGTGAAAAATCTAGTGTAAAAAAAACAACAACAAAAATTTCTTGAAAATATTCAATGTGTAAAAATTCAGTGCATAAAAAAATTCAGTGTAAAAAAAAAAAAAGCATTTAAGAATATCGGTGTAAGAAACGCAATGTTAAAATTAAGTATATAAAAACATTTCAGTGTAAAAAAAAAGTTAATTGCATACAAATATCAGTGTAAAAAAAAATCACTGTGGTACAATTCGGTGTATAAAAAGAATTCAGTGTATTAAAACATTAAATGTATAAAATAATTCAGTGTATAAAAAAGTTCAGTGTAAAAAAAAAAAAAGTTAATCGCATAAAAAAAATCAATGTAAAAATATATATATATATATATATAATTGTGAAAATATTCAATGTGTAACAATTAAGTGCATAAAAAAGTTCAGCGTATAAAAATATTGGTGTACGAAACGCAATATTAAAATTCAATCTATAAAAAATGTCTACAAAAAAATTCAGTGTAAAGAAAACAAACCCAATGTGTAAAAAAAAAAGAAAAAGTTCAGTGTATAAAAATATCAGTGTAAGAAACTCAGTTAAAATTCAGTCTATATAAAATTTCAGTGTAAAAAAAGTTAATTGCATACAAAAATTCAGTGTAAAAAAATTCCATGTATGAAAAATATCAGTGTGAAAAATCTAGTGTAAAAAAAATAACATTTTTTTGAAAATATTCAATGTGTAAAAATTCAGTGCAAAAAAAGTTCAGTGTAAAAAAAAAAAAAAAGCATTTAAGAATATTGGTGTAAGAAACGCAATGTTAAAATTAAGTATATAAAAAAATTTCAGTGTAAAAAAAAAATCACTGGTAAAATTCAGCGTATGAAAAGAATTCAGTGTACAAAAAGAATTCAGTGTATAAAAATAATTCCGTGTAAAAAAAAAAAATGCTGTGTAAAAATTCAGTGTAAAAAATCTAGTGTAAAAAAACAAAACAAAAAATTGTGAAAATATTCAATGTGTAAAAATATTCAATGTGTAAAAATTCAGTGCATAAACAAGTTCAGCGTATAAAAATATCGGCGTACGAAACGCAATATTAAAATTCAATCTATAAAAAATGTCTATAAAAAAATTCAGTGTAAAGAAAACAAACCGAATGTGTAAAAAAAAAAGAAAAAGTTCAGTGTATAAAAATATCAGTGTAAGAAACTCAGTTAAAATTCAGTCTATATAAAATTTCAGTGTAAAAAAAAAAGTTAATTGCATACAAATATCAGTGTAAAAAAAATCACGGTGGTACAATTCGGTGTATAAAAAGAATTCAGTGTATTAAAACATTAAATGTATAAAATAATTCAGTGTATAAAAAAGTTCAGTGTAAAAAAAAAAAAAGTTAATTGCATAAAAAAATCAATGTAAAAATATATATATATATATATATATATATAATTGTGAAAATATTCAATGTGTAACAATTAAGTGCATAAAAAAGTTCAGCGTATAAAAATATTGGTGTACGAAACGCAATATTAAAATTCAATCTGTAAAAAAATGTCTATAAAAAAATTCAGTGTAAAGAAAACAAACCCAATGTGTAAAAAAAAAAGAAAAAGTTCAGTGTATAAAAATATCAGTGTAAGAAACTCAGTTAAAATTCAGTCTATATAAAAATTCAGTGTAAAAAAATTCCATGTATGAAAAATATCAGTGTGAAAAATCTAGTGTAAAAAAAATAACATTTTTTTGAAAATATTCAATGTGTAAAAATTCAGTGCAAAAAAAGTTCAGTGTAAAAAAAAAAAAGCATTTAAGAATATCGGTGTAAGAAACGCAATGTTAAAATTAAGTATATAAAAAAATTTCAGTGTAAAAAAAAATCACTGGTAAAATTCAGCGTATGAAAAGAATTCAGTGTACAAAAAGAATTCAGTGTATAAAAATAATTCCGTGTAAAAAAAAAAAATGCTGTGTAAAAATTCAGTGTAAAAAATCTAGTGTAAAAAAACAAAACAAAAAATTGTGAAAATATTCAATGTGTAAAAATTCAGTGCATAAAAAAGTTCAGCGTATAAAAAGATTGGTGTACGAAACGCAATATTAAAATTAAATCTATAAAAAATGTCTATAAAAAAATTCAGTGTAAAGAAAACAAACCCAATGTGTAAAAAAAGAAAAAGTTCAGTGTATAAAAATATCAGTGTAAGAAACTCAGTTAAAATTCAGTCTATACAAAATTTCAGTGTAAAAAAAGTTAATTGCATACAAAAATTCAGTGTAAAAAAATTCCATGTATGAAAAATAGTGTGAAAAATCTAGTGTAAAAAAATAAAAAAATTTTGAAAATATTCAATGTGTAAAAATTCAGTGTAGAAAAAGAATTCAGTGTATAAAAATAATTCCGTGTAAAAAAAAAAAATTCTGTGTAAAAATTCAGTGTAAAAAATCTAGTGTAAAAAAACAAAACAAACAATTGTGAAAATATTCAATGTGTAAAAATTCAGTGCATAAACAAGTTCAGCGTAAAAAAATATCGGTGTACGAAACGCAATATTAAAATTAAATCCATAAAAAATGTCTATAAAAAATTCTGTGTAAAAAAACAAAACAAAAAAAACACAATGTATAAAAAAAATCTGTGTTGAAAAAAGTTCAGTGTATAAAAATATCAGTGTAAGAAACTAGGTGTTAAAATTCAGTCCATATAAAATTTCAGTGTAAAAAAAGTTATTTGCATACAAATATCAGTGTAAAAAAAAATCACCGTGGTAAAATTCGGTGTATAAAAAAAAAATCAGTGTATTAAAGCATTAAATGTATAAAATAATTCAGTGTATACAAAGTTCAGTGTAAAAACAAATAACTGTGTAAAAATTCAGTGTAAAAAAATTCCATGTATGAAAAAAATCTAGTGTGTAATAAAACATTTTTTTAAATTACGTGCATAAAAAAGTTCAGTGTAAAAAAATAAATAAAAAAATAAGCGTTTAAAAATATCGGTGTAAGAAACGCAATGTTAAAATTAAGTGTATAAAAAAATTTCAGTGTAAAAAAAAAAAATCACTGGTAAAATTCTGTGTATTAAAAGAATTCAGTGTAAAAAAAAAAATCACTGTGTAAAAATTCAGTGTAAAATAAATCCCACGTATAAAAAATCAGTGTAAAAAATCAAGTGTGTAAAAAAAAAAAAAAAATTGTGTAAAAATTCAGTGCCTAAAAAAGTTCAGCGTATAGAAATATCGGTGTAAAAAAATCAGTGTAAAATAAATTCAATGTACAAGAAATCTAGTGTGTAAAAAATAATAATAAAATAAAATAAAATAATCACTGAAAATATTCAATGTGTAAAAAAACGAGAAACCAAAATAATCAGTTCCATAAATGAATTGTCCAAAAGAATCTTTCATAGTAAAATGCAAAGTGTTCCTTATATATTTACTAGACAGAAATATGAAATGTCTTTTGCTCATGAACACTTTATAATAGGACTGTCTGTGGAAAATAAACAAAAAAAAACCTTTTTGTTCCAAATCGTACAAAAATTCAGGGATTCAACTCCTCCGCACACATCACTGACACGTGTTCGATTCCCTGCAGATGTGGTGAAGCGCTACGTGGTGTCCGTGGACGGCGCCAACCCGCTGGTCAGGCGGAGGCTGGAGCAAGGTCTGGACTGGGCCATCTCGTCCGTGGCGGGAGAGAGCTACCAGGTGGAGGTAAGTCCGCCCCGCTCATGTTTGCTATGTCGTGTCCTTACCTGACCTCACCTGACCTCAGATGGACCTGAGCGAGACCTTGGACACGTGGGCGGCCAGCAACCTGCCCAAAGATGACAGGACGGGTGGCAGACTTCGGTGGGCCGGCGCCTCCTTCACCTTGAAGTACCACTCCGACGCTCTCTTCGACTTCCCGCACTGGTTGGGACTCAGCAAGAGGAAGTTCGAGGTTGGAATTTTCTCGCACTGTCAAATATTTTCTTATTGACAAATGATACTTGTTAGCGTGCTAAGTATGCTAGCGTTTTTTTAGTGTAGGGATACACCTCCAATTATTGACAAATATTTCAGGTGCACACCTGAGTAATATATTTTTGGCGCTTGACACGCTAGTTAGCATTTTAGCATGCTAATATTAGCATGATAGATTTTTTAATTTGGGCTAATTTAGCTGTCTTTTTTTCATGTTTATTAAACCTAAATTTGTTGCATTTTCACCAACTTAATTATATAAAGTTTTAACAAATGTTAAACCTAAATTCCCAAAACTTGTAAAAATTGATTGGAAAATGTTGACAAAAAATATCCAATGTGTAAAAAACATCTGTTGAAAAAAGTTCAGTGTAAAAAAAGTTCAGCGTATAAAAATATCAGAGTAAGAAACTCAGTGTTAAAATTCAGTCTATATAAAATTTCAGTGTAAAAAAAGTTAATTGCATACAAATATAAGTGTAAAAAAATCACTGTGGAAAAATTCAGTGTAAAATAAATTCCATGTATAAAAAAAATCAGTGTAAAAAATCTAGCATGTAAAAAAAATAAAATAATAATAATAATGATGTGTAAAATTCAGTACATTACAAAGTTCAATGCATACAAATATCGGTGTTAAAAAAATCACTGTAAAAATTCAGTGTAAAATAAATTCCATGTATGTAAAAACATCACTGAAAATATTCAATGTGTAAAAATTCAGTGCATAAAAAAGTTCAGCGTATAAAAATATCGGTGTACGAAACGCAAAATTAAAATTCAATTTATAAAAAATGTCTATAAAAAAAATTCAGTGTAAAAAAAAATAAGTGTAAGAAACTCAATGTTAAAATTCAGTCTATATAACATTTCAGTGTAAAAGTTATTTGCATACAAATATCAGTGTAAAAAAAAAATCAGTGTGGTAAAATTCGGTGTATAAAAAAAAATCGGTGATATAAAGAATTCACTGTATTAAAACATTAAATGTATAAAATAATTCAGTGTGTACAAAGTTCAGTGTAAAAAAAAAATCACTGTAGAAATTCAGTGTAAAAAATGTCCATGTTTGAAAAAAAAATCAGTGTAAACAATCTAGTGTGTAAAAGAAAAAAATATTTTTTTGAAAATATTCAATGTGTAAAAATTCAGTGCATAAAGTTCAGTGTAAAAAAAAAAATCGCTGTGGTAAAATTCGGTGTATAAAAAAATTCAATGTATAAAATAATTCAGTGTATACAAAGTTCAGTGTAAAAAAATCACTGTGGAAAAATTCAGTGTAAAATAAATTCCATGTATAAAAAAATCAGTGTAAAAAATCTAGCATGTAAAAAAAAAAATAATAATAATAATGATTGTGAAAATATTCAATGTGTAAAATTCAGTGCATTACAAAGTTCAATGTATACAAATATCGGTGTTAAAAAAATCACTGTAAAAATTCAGTGTAAAATAAATTCCATGTATGTAAAAACATCACTGAAAATATTAAATGTGTAAAAATTCAGTGCATAAAAAAGTTCAGCGTATAAAAATATCGGTGTACGAAATGCAATATTAAAATTCAATTTATAAAAAATGTCTATAAAAAAAATTCAGTGTAAAAAACAAACAAACCCAATGTGTAAAAAAAATCTGTGTTGAAAAAAGTTCAGTGTATAAAAATATCAGTGTAAGAAACTCAGTGTTAAAATTCAGTCTATATAAAATTTCAGTGTAAAAAAAGTTAATTGCATACAAACATCAGTGTAAAAAAAAATCACTGTGGTAAAATTCAGTGTATGAAAAAATCAGTGTGTAAAAAAATTCAATGTATAAAATAATTCAGTGTATACAAAGTTCAGTGTAAAAAAATCACTGTGGAAAAATTCAGTGTAAAATAAATTCCATGTATAAAAAAAATCAGTGTAAAAAATCTAGCATGTAAAAAAAATAAATAATAATAATAATTGTGAAAATATTCAATGTGTAAAATTCAGTGCATTACAAAGTTCAATGTATACAAATATCGGTGTTAAAAAAATCACTGTAAAAATTCAGTGTAAAATAAATTCCATGTATGTAAAAACATCACTGAAAATATTAAATGTGTAAAAATTCAGTGCATAAAAAAGTTCAGCGTATAAAAATATCGGTGTACGAAACGCAAAATTAAAATTCAATTTATAAAAAATGTCTATAAAAAAATTCAGTTTAAAAAAAACAACCCCAATGTGTAAAAAAAAATCTGTGTTGAAAAAAGTTCAGTGTATAAAAATATCAGTGTAAGAAACTCAGTGTTAAAATTCAGTCTATATAAAATTTCATAAATATCAGTGTAAAAAAAAATCAGTGTGGTAAAATTCGGTGTATAAAAAGAATTCACTGTATTAAAACATTAAATGTATAAAATAATTCAGTGTATACAAAGTTCAGTGTAAAAAAAAAAAATCACTGTAAAAATTCAGTGTAAAAAAATTCCATGTTTGAAAAAAAATCAGTGTAAACATTCTAGTGTGTAAAAAAAGAAAAAAAATTTTTTTTTGAAAATATTCAATGTGTAAAAATTCAGTTCATAAAGTTCAATGTAAAAAAAAAAAAAAATTATTGACAAATATATTTCAGGTGCACACCTGAGTAATATATTTTGGCACTTGACACGTTAGTTAGCATTTTAACATGCTAATAATGATGTTTGATAAGAAATTATCGAACCGATTCCTTATCGATCCTCTTATCGAATCCAGATATGTTGTTGTATATGGAAAAAAACACACAATATTTGGTTTAACAAAAGCTCACTTTTATTTTATAGGAAAAAAATAAAATAAATAAATATTGACTGTTACCACCCTAAAAAATAAAAATAAATATTGACTGTTACCCAAAGTATATTAAGTGGGATTTTTCAGAAAAACAAATATATACAGTAACACAACAACAACCTGTCTCTGTGAACACTATAGGTGTATAAATAATAATATAGTGTTGAATAAAATCAGTCCCTTGGGCACTAAAACTGAAAATAATACAACTTTCCAAAAAGTGCACTTCTGCTGCTATTGGAACATCCTTCTGGGGTCCATCAGTGTGGCCTCCTCCAGGAATGACTGCATGTCCTTGTCCTGGAGGGGAAATGAGGGACAGACACAGCATAGAATTAGGGGGGAAATTAGCTGAATGTGAAGACTAGGGTGTCTGTTATTAAGTCTTCAGCATTAGTATGTGGAATTAAATGATGGAATGGATTAAGTAAAGAAGAAGAATTATGAGGAAATACTTTCAACCTTATTGAAAATAAGATATTCTTCATCTCAGTATGTTAATAATGACTGAATTAATTAATTACATATTACAAAACTGTTGTATATACTAATTCACAGATGTTATTTTATTATAAAAAGGTCAGTAAATGATTCTATATATTTGTATACGCTCTGAAGTGGGAAAGGGGTAGGATTAAATAAGCTTTACTTCTTCCTATTTCGGACACGATGTAGAGTGAAATGATACGAAACTGTGATGTGTTACGCTGTAAGTGTGTTCATGCACGAAATAAACTAAAGAAAGAAAGCATTAGTTTAAAATGAAGCCATGTCTTGAGGCGTTTTTTCCGGTCCATTGTTGTTGCTGCTTTCTGTATCTGCCGCCGAATGACTGAGCAACGTCATTTCCTGTGACGTGCCACAGGGCGTTTCCTGTGGGACGGGATTCGTTCCCAGGGATTCGAATAAAGAACCAACCCTTTTTCTTTACTATAGTGGCTTCGATAACGCATACTTGCCAACCCTCCCGGGTTTTCCGGGAGACTCCCGAAATTTCAGCGCCTCTCCCGAAAACCTCCCGGGACAAATTTTCTCCCGAAAATCTCCCGAAATTCAGGCGTGTTGACAGCCTGTTCACACGTCCGCTTTCCCACAATGTAAACCGCTAATGATCGAGGGCGAGTTCTTGGTTTCTTATGTGGGTTTATTGTTAGGCAGTTTCATTAACGTCCTTCCAGCGCGGTAACAACACACAACAACAGCAGTCAAGTTTTCGTCTGCCGTAAAGCAGTTGGTCTGCCGTAAACAGCAATGTTGTGACACTTTTAAACAGGACAATACTGCCATCTACTGTACATGCATATGTGACCCACCCATAATGTGTCACATTTTTGTGTTGATTTATTTATCTTATTTTGTGGTTTGAATTCGTTTTTGGAGCTGTCATTCCACATTTATCAGTATTCACATTGGTCAGTAGGGGGCAGTAGGGCGTTTCTTCCCAATTGAATGCTATCACCTGCAGACCGGAAGTGTCTTGTCATTCTGATGAGCGCGACCAGTCTGTGAACAATTGGAACGTCCTGTGTGCTTTTTCCTCCTGTATAACAGGTTAGTTTTGGTGAATCAACTCACTGAATAATACCCATGTGATCTTTATAAGTTTAAGTACACATTCTGATGGTGGAGCCTAACTCTAAAGTGTTTGCGAGTTGTCGTTTGTATTTGTGAATGAATCCAGCGCACAGCTGAAGTAATCGATACAAAAAAGGCGACGTGAGTGCGCAATGTTTATATGGGAACTTCTGATCCTAATTCAGACTCCCAAATTAGAGCTCCCGTTTTCTTATTGATTTTATAATGTATATTTGTATAATGTGTGTGTTCTGAAATAGTGACAGAGAATAGAACAAGGATGGACAATTCAACCCTTAACTCAACAATGAGTAGATGAGTGTTATGTGTGTGTTTATGTGTAAATAAATGAACACTGAAATTCAAGTATTTCTTATATATATATATATATATATATATATATATATATATGTAATAAAAAAAAATAAATATATATATAGCTAGAATTCACTGAAAGTCAAGTATTTTTTATATATATATCTTAACCACGCCCCCCACCTCCTGAAATCGGAGGTCTCAAGGTTGGCAAGTATGCGATAACGGGAACCAGTTCTCAAAAAGGGATTCTAGTCCATGGAATCGGTTCTTTTTCTTATTGAACAACCGGCAGAATTGGTTTGGAACATCATCCCTACTTCTTCTTCTTTTGTTTTTATGGCGGTTGGCAAGCAACCTTGTGGTGTGCATTAGCGCCACCTACTGAAGTGGAGTGTGGACCGAGGTGGATCCCTACTCCATACTTGCCAACCCTCCCGAATTTTCCGGGAGACTCCCGAATTTCAGCGCCTCTCCCGAAAACCTCCCGGGACAAATATTCTCCCGAAAAACTCCCGTTTTTCAGCCGGGGCTGGAGGCCACGCCCCCTCCAGCTCCATGCGGACCTGAGTGAGGACAGCCTTTTTTCACTACGGGAGGACAAGAACTAAATCACCCAGACTAGAGATAAATTGTATTATTATGTTTATCTTACCTAAAAATAAATAGATATTTATTAATAAAAAAAAAAAAAAAAAACTAAATACATTTTTACTATATTTTGCTAAAAACATCAAAATTAATTGTATTTTTTATTTTTTCTGACTCCTTATTACATCCAGCCATAGAATTATACATTAAAAATAAACATATTTGAAATAATTAATTTTAAATGATCATAATAATTCATTTAAAATGACCATATTTAATTATTAAAATAATTGCTTGTTTATCAACAACTTTAGCATTTTATTCATTACATTTTGAAGCTCCCAGAAGCCAAGTTATGTTTTATTCCTTAATATTTATTTATGCAAGTTTGAAGTATCAATTATCCAAACACAGTTTTGTTTGCATATTTTCAGGATGTAGATATATATATATATATAGTGTATATGAAATACTTGACTTGGTGAATTCTAGCTGTCAATATACTCCTCCCCTCTTAACCACGCCCCCTCCCCCCGAAATCGGAGGTCTCAAGGTTGGCAAGTATGCCCTACTCTATATTCTTTTATTTAAGCCAGTGTTTTTTTAAATGTGTATAATGCTTTATAACCTTCGTGTTCTGAGTTCAGTCCTAATCAGAGGTGGGTAGAGTAGCCAGAAATTGTACTCAAGTAAGAGTACTGTTACTTTAGAGATTTATTACTCAAGTAAAAGTAAGGAGTAGTCACCCAAATATTTACTTGAGTAAAAGTAAAAAGTATGTTGTGAAAAAACTACTCAAGTACTGAGTAACTGATGAGTAACATACACACTCATATCATATATATATATATATATATATATATATATACATACATACATACATATACATTGATATATACAGTATATAATTTATATTTATTTATTTTGCTGTTTTTGTTTACATGTTAAAGGTGTTTTAATGAATATACATGCATGTTTAACACATATAGATTCCTTTCTTTCATGTTGACAAGAATATAAGTTGGTGTATTACCTGATTCTGATGACTTGCATTGATTGTAATCAGACAGTAGTGATGATAACGTCCACGTTTTCAAATGCAGAAGAAGAAAAGTTCCTCCTTTCTGTCTAATACCACATGAAAGTGGTTGGTTTTTGGCATCTTATTTGTCCAGCTTCCATATTCGTTTTTATACACTTTACAAGAAATATATTGGCGTCAAACTCCGTAGCTTGCTAGCTTGTTTGCGCTGGCTTTCGGAGACTCTTGTTTT
>NC_084584.2:4197500-4217500 GCF_033978685.3 Nerophis lumbriciformis | reverse complement strand
TATAAACACACAGTGATGTATAACAACAATACATGTAAACATACATATAAACACACACACAGTGATGTATAACAATACATGTAAACATACATATAAACACACAGTGATGTATAACAATACATGTAAACATACATATAAACACACAGTGATGTATAACAACAATACATGTAAACATACATATAAACACACACACAGTGATGTATAACAACAATACATGTAAACATACATATAAACACACACACAGTGATGTATAACAACAATACATGTAAACACACACAGTGATGTATAACAATACATGTAAACATACATATAAACACACACACAGTGATGTATAACAACAATACATGTAAACATACATATAAACACACACACAGTGATGTATAACAACAATACATGTAAACACACACAGTGATGTATAACAATACATGTAAACATACATATAAACACACACATTGATGTATAACAACAATACATGTAAACATACATATAAACACACACAGTGATGTATAACAACAATACATGTAAACATACATATAAACACACACACAGTGATGTATAACAACAATACATGTAAACACACACAGTGATGTATAACAATACATGTAAACATACATATAAACACACACATTGATGTATAACAACAATTCATGTAAACATACATATAAACACACACACATTGATGTACAACAACAATACATGTAAACATACATATAAACACACACAGTGCTGCACAAAAACAATACATGCAAACATACATATAAACACACACACACAGTGATGTATAACAATACATGTAAACATACATATAAACACACACAGTGATGTATAACAACAATACATGTAAACATACATATAAACACACACAGTGCTGCACAACAACAATACATGTAAACATACATATAAACACACACACACAGTGATGTATAACAACAATACATGTAAACATACATATAAACACACACACAGTGGTGTATAACAACAATACATGTAAACATACATATAAACACACACAGTGATGTATCACAATACATGTAAATACATATAAACAGTGCAGCACAACAACAATACATGTAAACATACATATAAACACACACAGTGATGTATAACAATACATGTAAACATACATATAAACACACACAGTGATGTATAACAATACATGTAAACATACATATAAACACACACAGTGATGTATAACAACAATACATGTAAACATACATATAAACAGTGATGTATAACAACAATACATGCAAACATACATATAGACACACACAGTGATGTATAACAACAATACATGTAAACATACATATAAACACACACAGTGATGTATAACAACAATACATGTAAACATACTTATAAACACACACACACAGTGCTGCACAACAACAATACATGTAAACATACATATAAACACACACAGTGATGTATCACAATACATGTAAATACATATAAACACAGTGCTGCACAACAACAATACATGTAAACATACATATAAACACACACACAGTGATGTATAACAATACATGTAAACATACATATAAACACACACAGTGATGTATAACAACAATACATGTAAACATACATATAAACATACACACAGTGATGTATAACAATACATGTAAACATACATATAAACACACACAGTGATGTATAACAACAATACATGTAAACATACATATAAACACACACACAGTGATGTATAACAATACATGTAAACATACATATAAACACACACACAGTGATGTATGACAACAATACATGTAAACATACATATAAACACACAAAGTGATGTACAACAATACATGTAAACACATATAAACACACACAGTGATGTATAACAATACATGTAAACATACATATAAACACACACAGTGATGTATAACAACAATACATGAAAACACATACATATAAACACACACACACAGTGATGTATAACAACAATACATGTAAACATACATATAAACACACACAGTGATGTATAACAATACATGTAAACATACATATAAACACACAGTGATGTATAACAACAATACATGAAAACACATACATATAAACACACACACACAGTGATGTATAACAACAATACATGTAAACATACATATAAACACACAGTGATGTATAACAACAATACATGTAAACACATACATATAAACACACACAGAGTGATGTATCGCAATACATGTAAATACATATAAACAGTGCAGCACAACAACAATACATGTAAATACATATAAACACAGTGCTGCACAACAACAATACATGTAAACATACATATAAACACACACAGTGATGTATAACAACAATACATGTAAACATACATATAAACACACAGTGATGTATAACAACAATACATGTAAACATACATATAAACACACAGTGATGTATAACAACAATACATGTAAACATACATATAAACACAGTGATGTATAACAACAATACATGTAAACATACATATAAACACACACAGTGCTGCACAAAAACAATACATGCAAACATACATATAGACACACACAGTGATGTATAACAACAATACATGTAAACATACATATAAACACACACACAGTGATGTATAACAATACATGTAAACATACATATAAACACACACACAGTGATGTATAACAACAATACATGTAAACATACATATAAACACACACAGTGATGTATAACAACAATACATGTAAACATACATATAAACACACACAGTGCTGTGCACCAACAATACATGTAAACATACATATAAACACACACAGTGAAGTATAACAATACATGTAAACATACATATAAACACACACAGTGATGTATAACAACAATACATGTAAACATACATATAAACACACACACAGTGATGTATAACAATACATGCAAACATACATATAAACACACACACAGTGATGTATAACAATACATGTAAACATACATATAAACACACACACAGTGCTGCACAACAACAATACATGTAAACATACATATAAACACACACAGTGATGTATAACAACAATACATGTAAACATACATATAAACACACACAGTGATGTATAACAATACATGTAAACATACATATAAACACACACAGTGATGTATAACAACAATACATGTAAACATACATATAAACAGTGATGTATAACAACAATACATGCAAACATACATATAGACACACACAGTGATGTATAACAACAATACATGTAAACATACATATAAACACACACAGTGATGTATAACAACAATACATGTAAACATACTTATAAACACACACACACAGTGCTGCACAACAACAATACATGTAAACATACATATAAACACACACAGTGATGTATCACAATACATGTAAATACATATAAACACAGTGCTGCACAACAACAATACATGTAAACATACATATAAACACACACACAGTGATGTATAACAATACATGTAAACATACATATAAACACACACAGTGATGTATAACAACAATACATGTAAACATACATATAAACATACACACAGTGATGTATAACAATACATGTAAACATACATATAAACACACACAGTGATGTATAACAACAATACATGTAAACATACATATAAACACACACACAGTGATGTATAACAATACATGTAAACATACATATAAACACACACACAGTGATGTATGACAACAATACATGTAAACATACATATAAACACACAAAGTGATGTACAACAATACATGTAAACACATATAAACACACACAGTGATGTATAACAATACATGTAAACATACATATAAACACACACAGTGATGTATAACAACAATACATGAAAACACATACATATAAACACACACACACAGTGATGTATAACAACAATACATGTAAACATACATATAAACACACACAGTGATGTATAACAATACATGTAAACATACATATAAACACACAGTGATGTATAACAACAATACATGAAAACACATACATATAAACACACACACACAGTGATGTATAACAACAATACATGTAAACATACATATAAACACACAGTGATGTATAACAACAATACATGTAAACACATACATATAAACACACACAGAGTGATGTATCGCAATACATGTAAATACATATAAACAGTGCAGCACAACAACAATACATGTAAATACATATAAACACAGTGCTGCACAACAACAATACATGTAAACATACATATAAACACACACAGTGATGTATAACAACAATACATGTAAACATACATATAAACACACAGTGATGTATAACAACAATACATGTAAACATACATATAAACACACAGTGATGTATAACAACAATACATGTAAACATACATATAAACACAGTGATGTATAACAACAATACATGTAAACATACATATAAACACACACAGTGCTGCACAAAAACAATACATGCAAACATACATATAGACACACACAGTGATGTATAACAACAATACATGTAAACATACATATAAACACACACACAGTGATGTATAACAATACATGTAAACATACATATAAACACACACACAGTGATGTATAACAACAATACATGTAAACATACATATAAACACACACAGTGATGTATAACAACAATACATGTAAACATACATATAAACACACACAGTGCTGTGCACCAACAATACATGTAAACATACATATAAACACACACAGTGAAGTATAACAATACATGTAAACATACATATAAACACACACAGTGATGTATAACAACAATACATGTAAACATACATATAAACACACACACAGTGATGTATAACAATACATGCAAACATACATATAAACACACACACAGTGATGTATAACAATACATGTAAACATACATATAAACACACACACAGTGCTGCACAACAACAATACATGTAAACATACATATAAACACACACAGTGATGTATAACAACAATACATGTAAACATACATATAAACACACACAGTGATGTATAACAACAATACATGTAAACATACATATAAACACACAGTGATGTATAACAACAATACATGTAAACATACATATAAACACACAGTGATGTATAACAACAATACATGTAAACATACATATAAACACAGTGATGTATAACAACAATACATGTAAACATACATATAAACACACACAGTGCTGCACAAAAACAATACATGTAAACATACATATAAACACACACAGTGATGTATAACAACAATACATGTAAACATACATATATACACACACAGTGATGTATAAAAACAATACATGTAAACATACATATAAACACACACACATTGATGTACAACAACAATACATGTAAACATACATATAAACACACACAGTGCTGCACAAAAACAATACATGCAAACATACATATAGACACACACAGTGATGTATAACAACAATACATGCAAACATACATATAGACACACACAGTGATGTATAACAACAATACATGAAAACACATACATATAAACACACACACACAGTGATGTATAACAACAATACATGTAAACATACATATAAACACACAGTGATGTATAACAACAATACATGTAAACACATACATATAAACACACACAGAGTGATGTATCGCAATACATGTAAATACATATAAACAGTGCAGCACAACAACAATACATGTAAACATACATATAAACACAGTGCTGCACAACAACAATACATGTAAACATACATATAAACACACACAGTGATGTATCACAATACATGTAAATACATATAAACACAGTGCTGCACAACAACAATACATGTAAACATACATATAAACACAGTGATGTATAACAACAATACATGTAAACATACATATAAACACACACAGTGCTGCACAAAAACAATACATGCAAACATACATATAGACACACACAGTGATGTATAACAACAATACATGTAAACATACATATAAACACACACACGCAGTGCTGCATGACAACAATAAATGTAAACACATACATATAAACACAACACACACACACACACACACACACACACACACACACACACACACACACACACACACACAGACACACACACACACACACACACACACACACACACACACACACACACACACACCTCTGGCAGCTCTGCCCCATGTAGCCCACAAAGTACTTGTGTCGGACCACCACGTAGATCAGACCAGCAAAGGCAGCAGGAGCTGAAACAAAAAACATATATACAGTATATATGTGTTTATATGTACATGTATATGTATATTAATATGTGTATATATGTTATATATATATATATATATGCAGTATGTATATACATATATAAACACACACATTACATATACAGTACATAAATACACATATATATACATATTAGTATACATATACATGTATATATAAACACATATATGTGTGTGTATATATATATTAATGTGTGTATATATATATATATATGAATTATATATAAACATATATGTATTTATTTCATGCAAGGTGGCTAATCATCAAAATGTGCCGCCGTCCCGTTACTTTTGTCCATGCGCTGAGGCCCACTTCACGGGCCACTTCATTAGGTACGCAGCGGCATGAGGAAGTGAAATAAGTCCAGCAAAGTGTATATTTATGCACGTGTTTGCAAACACGGCGGTAAACATTAACACGTGTGTGTGTGTGTGTGTGTGTGCGTGTGTGTGCAGGTGTGTGTGTGTGTGTGTGTGTGTGTGTGTGTGTGTGTGTGTGTGTGTGTGTGTGTGTGTGTGTGTGTGTGTGTGTGTGTGTGTCAATGATTACCTTGACTCAGACAAAGGCCGGCACACCACATGACGGCCAGGAAAGTGGCGTAGGCGTCCATGCAGTTGCGGCTGCCATGAAAGCAAACAGCGGGAGGTCACACGAGGCCGGGAATGCACAAGTCAGGCGGGGTCATGCTAACAGCGCTATTCTCACATGCTAACAGTTTGCGTTGGCGAAATACCGAAATACATGACACTGACGAGGTGAGGAATTACTGCTAAATTAGCACAAAAAAACAAAAAAATATCGCGCTAATGTTAGCCTGCTACGATGCTAACTGTAACATGCATCAAGTACCAAAATATATTACTCTGAAGTGTGTTTAAAATGCTAGCCTGCAAACGTTAGCATGCCAAAATATAACCTACAAAATTAGCTGGGAAAAAAAAATGCGAGTATAGTAACGTTAGCATGCTAACAGGTACATAGCAATATATTTTAAGCTGAGGTGTGTGTGCCTGTAAAATCTGCTAAAAAAACGTTAGCACGCTGCTATTAGAATGCTATTGATTGTGCTGCGGGCCGCTAAAAAAATTAGCTCCGGCTACCTAAAATGAGGTTTTACCTAAATTAGGTAAAACATATTGCATGCTAATGTTAGCCTGCTAACCTGGAAAAAAAAAAAAGTGTTAACTTTAGCGTGCTTCATGTACCAAAATATTACCGAGGTGTGTAACTACCGAAATTAGCTTCATAATAAAACGAGCGCACTAACGTTAGCATGCTAGCAGGCGTCATTTGTCAAGCAACAAAATATTTTACCCTGAAAAATTAGCAGAAAAAGTTAACATGCTAAGAATTGTAGTGGGGTTTAAAAAATAAAAAGTATATATTTATATATATTGTTGTTATGAATTATTGACATATTTGAGGTTAAAATTACTTGACATGCTAACGTTAGAATGCTAACAAAATTGTGCCGCGGGTCAATAAAAAAAATCCTTGATTTTAGATATTTATTTTTAATTGGATTATATTATTGGATTATATACTTAATAAAATAATAATAATAATAATAATAATAATAATACACAAATAAATCTTATTGTCTTTTTCTGCCTTTTATTCCCGCTCTTACGTCTTCCTTTTCCCGGTGTCCAACACACAACACATGTCCTCATATCCGGTGTCCCCCCCCCCCCCCCCCGCTCTTAAGTTCCCCTTACAATGGTTCCGGTATTGTCCCTGCGACCTGAGCAACGAATACATGACATATACTATTATATAAAATATGTTATTGTAACCGAGGGTTTATATATGTCGCCTATACTGTATAAAACTACAAAATAACAAACATGGAGGCTCCAGTTTTACACGAGAACTTTCGTTTGTTTTCAACGTGTCACCACTTCCGCTCTTAGCGCCTTCAAAATAAGAGCTCAAGGCATATACTGTATAACAGTTTATACCAGGAAAAGAGGCAAGTCCATAAAAATAGGTTACGTTATTATTGTTATTATGAATCATTATCATTATTTTGAGTGGTTGTCATGTAACAGTTGTATAAAAAATGATCGCATTTGTACGGTAATTACCTCCTCGATAAAAAAAAGTATTATAATGTATGTTCTGCCAGGTGCAATATCCCCCCGCCCCACGCAACACTTTTGTTAGTTTATTTAAAAATAAAACGTCATCATAAGTAATATTACACACTTCGTGCTGATGCTCCACTGTAGCTGTGAGTCACGTCGAATCGATTACGTACGATAATTCACCTCAAAATACGATCATTTTAAGATTCCCGGACGATAATCTGGGGGTTTTCCCACCTGGCAACGGCTAAATCACGTGACTATGCCCGGATTTTTTTTTCTCCCCAAAATGGCGGCGTGTGTCAGGTAAACCGGCCTAATTTCGCCTTTTAAAGCTCATTTTAAATCGATTTAACAATTGTAATGCTCGAATTGGGCGTCTAATGTTACAATACAACTGTTCGCACTGTAATTAATTCATGAAATCATACACAAAAAGCTCAAATACGTACCGTTGTCGGGCTTTGAGCCTTTTTTAAAGTTGCTATGGAAACCGTCACTATAGCAACAATTCTAAATAGGCACGGAATAAATGTCTCTTTTTTTTATGAATATACATACATGTATATTTATGTATACTTTGCTTAAATTCAAAGTACATTTGTGGTGCTGACGCACAAAAAAAGTGTCAAGTTTTTAAATAAAGACTACATGAATTATTAAGATTATGACACTATTCGTCCCACAATGTGTATATTTGACATAACCTACTAATATATATATATATATATATATATATATATATATATATATATATATATATATATATATATATAAATGTTGTAATTTGATAGTCGTCAACGACTCCACTTCCTGTTTCTTCAGCAGAATGTTTGCATCACTTCCTGTCATGTCACAAAAACTCTGACGCAAGCTTTTGCCTACAAAAAAGTACTTTTTTTTGGGGTCACAGCCAAAAAGACAGTGAAACATTAGTTATGTTTAAAAATAATAATAATAAAAAAAAAAAAAAAAAAAAAAAAAAAAAAAAAATATATATATATATATATTTTTTTTTTTTTTTTTTAATTTATTGTTATTATTTTTAAACATAATAATAAGACAGTGAAACATTAGTTATGTTTAAAAATAATAATTAAAAATAAAAAATAAAAATAAATAAATAAATATATATATATATATATATATATATATATATATATATATATATATATATATATATATATATATATATATATATATGACAGCAACCACCCACCCACCACCACGAAAAGAATACCTACCGGAATCAATAAAAGGCTATCGATGCTGTCATCTAGCAAAGCTGAATTTGACCAAACAACCCCCCCGTACCAAAAAGCCCTTGATGAAAGCGGATACAATTTCACCCTCACCTATGAACCCACGCCAGGAAACCAGCCAAAAAAGAACAGAATACGAAACGACATCATCTGGTACAACCCCCCATACAGCAAAAACGTCTCAACTAACATTGGACACAAATTCCTCAATCTGATTGACAAACACTTTCCCAAAGACAACACCCTAAGAAAAGTATTCAACAAGAACAACATTAAATTGAGCTACAGCTGCATGAACAATATACGACAAATCATCTCAAACCACAACAAAACAATTGCAAATGAGCCGTCGGCCCCCAGACAGAGCGACTCCAAAACCAACAAAGTCTGTAACTGCCGAAAGAAACCTGATTGCCCTCTCAACGGGGGGTGCTTACAAACATCAGTTGTCTACCAATCTAAGGTAATACGCAAGGACATTAACACATCCGACACATATGTAGGATTAACCGAGGGAGAATTCAAAACCAGATGGAACAATCACAAGGCTTCTTTCAGGAACAAAAACCTGCGAAATACCACAGAACTCAGCAAACACATTTGGGACCTCAAAGACAATAATGTTGAATATTCAATAACATGGCAAATCCTTGCATCCAGCACACCTTACAATAGTGGTAATAAAAGATGCAACCTATGCTTGAAAGAGAAACTGTTTATTATATACCGTCCAGACCTGTCATCCCTCAACAAGCGCAGCGAAATTGTAACAGCATGCCGCCATAGACGGAAACACCTCCTAGGTAACACATGAGCCAATCACCACGCCCCTACGCCAGCCTGTACCCACCCACTCTGCGCCCTATATAAACCATGGTATGCGAATGCTCCCATTAAAATCTCCTGATGATTGAGGGTACCCCCCCTCATGAAACAGGCCTGTAGAGATGAAATAGTCTTGATTTTTTTCCCACACATACACATACACATATATATATATATATATATATATATATATATATATATATATATATATATATATTATATATAAATGTTGTAATTTGATAGTCGTCAACGACTCCACTTCCTGTTTCTTCAGCAGAATGTTTGCATCACTTCCTGTCATGTCACAAAAACTCTGACGCAAGCTTTTGCCTACAAAAAAGTACTTTTTTTTTGGGTCACAGCCAAAAAGACGGTGAAACATTAGTTATGTTTAAAAATAATAATTAAAAAAAAAAAAAAAAAAAAAAAAAAAATATATATATATATATATATATATTTTTTTTTTTTTTTTTTTTTTTCTATTTTTTTTATTATTATTATTTTTAAACATAATAATAAGACAGTGAAACATTAGTTATGTTTAAAAATAATAATAACAAAAAAAATATATATATATATATATATATATATATTTTATTTTTTATTATTATTATTTTTAAACATAACTAATGTTTCACTGTCTTATTATTATGTTTAAAAATAATAATAAAAAAATAATACAATAAAAATAAAAATAAAAAATATATATATATATTTTTTATTTTATTTTATTTTTTTATTATTATTTTTAAACATAACTAATGTTTCACCGTCTTTTTGGCTGTGACCCAAAAAAAAAAGTACTTTTTTGTAGGCAAAAGCTTGCGTAGAGTTTTTGTGACATGACAGGAAGTGATGCAAACATTCTGCTGAAGAAACAGGAAGTGGAGTCGTTGACGACTATCAAATTACAACATTTTAGTCAAGTCCGAATGAAAATACATTTGACACACACACAGACGTATTAAAAGCAAAATTCTAAAAATACTGTTACAGGAAATAAAGATAGAAAAGGTCGAATGCAAGAGCAAAGCGATTAAATGTAAACAAGAAAAAGTTGCAATGTTGACTCTAATAACACAAAGCTGTCATTCCTCAAAAAACAATAATGAATCAACTCAATTTTGTTATAAATTGCAATTACACTCTGATTTTTTTGGAGGGAAAATATTTAATATTTTGTGTTTTTGCCATTGAAAACTAAGTTTTCCATGACAAAGGGGCATAAAAGAAACAAAACAAAAACATTAAAAAAATAATAAAAACCTATAGTTGAAGGATATATCTGAAGTTGGTTCTTCCACCAAGTAGCACCATGATGAGCAGCATTAAAACGCAGTAGCATAGTAGGCCTAAGCAGTCATCAAAAACAAGGCAGAGGTTTGTTTTAATAATTTGGACACTGTAACATTACACACGGTTTGAACAGTCACACTGTGTTTAAACATGGGGAAATAAAATACTGAAATAATAGTTTGACGTACTTTAGGACAGCGCTCTCGTTGCTACTAGTTTGAGACTCACCCGTCTAAATATTTAGGCTTTGGAAGCAAAAAAACAAAAAAATAAATTGACTTATTTTTAACACTATGTGTGGAACCCTGAAGAATTTTACTGTTTTTGAAACTGTCCTAAAATAATCATGAATTATAGATCTAAGTTTTCTTTTACTTCACAACAAATGCTTTCAACATTTTTGGGGGGAATTTTTAACATTTTTTTTGCTTTTGCCTTTAAAAGAAATAGTTTTTATGACAAAAAACTGCTCTAGTTTTTAACACGATGAGTGGAGCCCATTTGGAGCCCTGAGAATTGTAGTGGAGTTTTAAAAAAAAAAAGTATATATTTACATATATTGTTGTTATGAATTATTGACTTACTTAAGGTTCAAATTACTTGACTGCAAATATTCTACTTTGAACATTTTTGGTGGGGGTGATATTTTGTGGTTTTCACTCCAAAAACAAATAATTTTTTTGGAGGTTTTTTTTGTTGTTTTTCTTTTATTTTTAATTATTTTTTACTAAAAAAAAATTAAATTTTTAATTTTTTTTTTGTGTGTGTCTGTTTCTCAGTACATGTATTATGATTCCCCTTTCAAATGAATAAATATTATTAAAAAAAATTAAAAAGAAAGGTTATTTGACAAAAAAGGGATAAAACATAAAAAAGAAGAGAAAAAAAAGTTGATTTAAATATTTAAGTTGACAAAAAAAAAAAGTAAAATATGTTAACATGCATCTAAAAATCCATGATTTTTAGGTTTTAATTTAGTAAAATTAGCACAATTGCTAGCATAAGACGTTAGCGTGGTGACATGGGAAAAAAAGTTAGCATACTTCTAAGATGGTACCAAGTATCAAAATCCATGAATTTTTGGTTTTAATTTAATAAAATTAGCGAAATTGCTAGCATAAGATGTTAGCATGATAAAATTGGAAATGTTAGCATAATTCTAAGGTGGCGCCAAGTATCAAAATCCATGATTTTTAGGTTTTCATTTAATAATTTAGTTTGCCTAAAAAACTTTTGTTGTTGTTTTGTTTTAATAATTTTTTTGTTTTTAATTTATTTTCTATTTTTTTCATGGTTTTTTTGGGGGGGGGGGTCTGTTTCTCAGTACATGTATTATGATTTCTCTATCAAATGAATAAATAAATATTATTAAAAAACAAAAAAACAGGTTCTTTGACAAAAAGAGCATAAAACATTACAAAAATAAATATATAAATATAAATCATTGTTATGAATTATTGAACTCTTTAAGACTCAAACTACTTGACTTCAAATATTCTACTTTAAATGTTTTAGGGGATTGAATGTTGCATATTTTGTGGTTTTATTTTATTTTTTTATTTTTGTTGTATTATTTTTTTTCAATTATTTTATTTTTATTATTTTTTGGGGGGTTGAGGGAAAAAAGTGTCTGTTTCTCAGGACATGTATTATGATTTACCTATCAAATGAATCAATAGATATCATTAAAAAAATAATTAAAAAAAACAGGTTCTTTGACAAAAAGGGCAAAAAACATTACAAAAATAAATAGATAACAACAAATTATTGTTATGAATTATTGACCTATTTAAGACTCAAACTACAGGACTTCAAATATTCTACTTTAAAAAAATTGGGGGGCGGGGGGTAAATGCTGCATATTTTGTTGTTTTGCCTTCAAAAACAGGTTGTTTTTTATTTTTATTTTTTTGTATTATTTTTTTTTCAATTGTTTTATTTTATTTTTATTTTTTGGGGGGGTTGAGAGGAAAAGTGTCTGTTTCTCAGTACATGTATTATGATTTCACTATCAAATGAATAAATAAATATCATTAAAAAATAAATAAAAAAAGGTTATTTGACAAAAAGGGCATAAAACATTACAAAAATAAATATATAAAAATAAATCATTGTTATGAATTATTAACCTATTTAAGACTCAAACTACTTGACTTCAAATATTCTACTTTTCATTGTTTGGGGGGTAAATGTTGCATATTTTGTGGTTTTGCCTTCAAAAACAGGTTATTTTCTATTTAAATTTGTTTGTATTTTTTTTTCTTCTCAATTGTTTTATTTTATTTGTATATATATATATATATATATATATATATATATATATATATATATATATATATATATATTTTTTTTTTTTTTTTTTGGGGGGGGGGGGTTGAGGGAAAAAAGTCTCTGTTTCTCAGTACATGTATTATGATTTCCCTATCAAATTAATCAATAAATAGCATTAAAAAAAACAAAACAAAAAACAGGTTATTTGACAAAAAGAAAAAATGATTGACCTATTTAAAACTCAAATTACTTGACTTCAAATATTCTACTTAAAAAATTGGGGGGGGGGGGTAAATGTTGCATATTTTGTGGTTTTGCCTTCAAAAACAGGTGTTTTTTTAAAATAATTTTTTGGTATTATTTTTTTTCCAATTTTATTTAAATATTTTTTTGGGGGGGGGGTTGTGTCTGTTTCTCAGTACCTGTATAATGATTACCCTATCAAAAAAAATAAAATAATATTACTAAAAAAAACCAAAAAAACAGGTTCTTTGACAAAAAGGGCATAAAACATTACAACAATAAATAAATAAATAAAAATAAATAATTGTTATGAATTATTGACCTATTTAAGACTCAAACTACTTGACTTCAAATATTCTACTTTAATTTTTTTGGAGGGGGGGGGTAAATGTTGCATATTTTGTGGGTTTGCCTTTAAAAACAGGTTGCTTTTTCTTTTAATTTTTTTGTATTATTTTTATTATTATAATTGTTTTATTTAATTTTTATTTTGGGGGGGTTGAGGGAAAAAGTGTCTGTTTCCCAGTACATGTATTATGATTTCACTATCAAATGAATAAATAAATATCATTAAAAAATAAATAAAAAAAGGTTATTTGACAAAAAGGGCATAAAACATTACAAAAATAAATATATTAAAATAAATCATTGTTATGAATTATTAACCTATTTAAGACTCAAACTACTTGACTTCAAATATTCTACTTTTCATTGTTTGGGGGCGTAAATGTTGCATATTTTGTGGTTTTGCCTTCAAAAACAGGTTCTTTTCTATTTACATTTTTTTGTATTTTTTTTTTCAATTGTTTTATTTTATATATATATATATATATATATATATATATATATATATATATATATATATATATATATAAAATATTTTTATTATTTATTTTTGGGGGGTTAAGGGAAAAAAGTGTCTGTTTCTCAGTACATGTACTATGATTTCCCTATCAAATGAATCAATAAATATCATTAAAAAAAAAAACCCCAAAAAACAGGTTCTTTGACAAAAAGAAAAAAATTATTGACCTATTTAAAACTCAAATTACTTAACTTCAAATATTCTACTTAAAAATGTTGGGGGGGGGGGGGGTAAATGTTGCATATTTTGTGGTTTTGCCTTCAGAAACAGGTGTTTTTAAAAAAAATATATATATATATTTTTTTTCAATTTTATTTTATTTTATTTTTTTGGGGGGGTGGGGGGGGTGTCTGTTCCTCAGTACCTGTATAATGATTACCCTATCAAAAAAAAAAAAAAAAATTACTAAAAAAACACACAAAAAACAGGTTCTTTGACAAAAAAGGGCATAAAACATTACAACAATAAATAAATAAATAAAAATAAATAATTGTTATGAATTATTGACCTATTTAAGACTCAAACTACTTGACTTCAAATATTCTACTTTAATTTTTTTGGAGGGGGGGGGGGGTAAATGTTGCATATTATGTGGGTTTGCCTTTAAAAACAGGTTGCTTTTTCTTTTAATTTTTTTGTATTATTTTTATTATTATAATTGTTTTATTTTATTTTTATTTTGGGGGGTTGAGGGAAAAAGTGTCTGTTTCTCAGTACATGTATTATGATTTCACTATCAAATTAATCAATAAATATCTTTAAAAAATAAAAATAAAAAGGTTCTTTGACAAAAAGGGCATAAAACATTACAAAAATAAGTAAATAAAAATAAATCATTGTTATGAATGATTCACCTATTTAAGACTCAAATTACTTGAATTCAAATATGCAATAAATATTATAAAAAAAGTTTTTTCAAAAAGGTTCTTAGACATAAAACATTAAAAAAAATTAAAAAAAAAGTTATTTGACATAAAAAAAAGAAGCCTTAAAGGTTTTAAAGAATGTAAATATGCTATTAAAAGGCTAAATGTGAGGGTGGAGCTCCTACCTGGCACAGGACACTCTCTCGAAGGCGGAGGTGTGGGTGTTGTGGATCTTACATTCCTTCTCCACCTTCAGGGCAAAGAAAGCTTTGGCAAAGGAAAAGTGAGAAAGAAATGTTGGCTAGCGAGACGTTTGCTAACTTACCGTTCTGCAGCACGCTGAGGAGGGTGACCAGCACCAGCAGGTAGATGTTCTCCACCACCTTCACCTCCATCATGACAAGAAGAAGAAGCTTGGTGACAACAGCGCTGTGTTGACATGCTTCCTCTTTATGCAAACCACCTAGCGCCTCTCTCACTTTGCATCCATAAAACACCCACAGTACAATCCAGGACCGCTAGTAAGTTCTGATGGGCCCTGAACCCTCAGGCTAACAATCCAGCATAAACTTTTAGCATGCTGACGTTAGCTTGCCATAAGCGCCACAGTTAGCGTACATGCAAGATGGAGACGTTTCTCAAAACCCATGAATTTGGGGTCGAAATGATCAAAAATGAGCTAAAATGCTAGCATGCTAATTTGGAATAGTTAGTATACTTCTAAGACGACGCTGAGTATTGAAATCCGTGATATTTAGTTTTTCATTGAATGAAATTAGCAAAATTCCTAGCGTAAGACTTTAGCATGATAACATGGGAAAAGTTAGCATACTTCTAAGATGGCGCAAAGAGTCAAAATCCAAGATTTTTAGGTTTTCATTTAGTAAAATTAGCACAATTGTTAGCATAAGACGTTAGCATGACAACACAGGTCAAGTTAGCATACTTCTAAGATGGCGCCAACTATCAAAATCCATGATTTTTAGGTTTTCATTTAGTAAAATTAGCAAAATTGCTAGTACAAAACGGCATGATAACATTGGAAATGTTAACATACTTCTTAGATGGCGGCAAGTACCAAAATCCATGATTTGTAGGTTTTAATTTAGTAAAATTGGCAAAATTGCTAGCATAAGACGTTAGCATGATAACATTGGTAAAGTTAGCATACTTCTAAGATGGCGGCAAGTGTCAAAATCCACGATTTTGAGGTTTTCATTGAATAAAATTGGCAAAATTGCTAGCATAAGACGTTAGCATGATGACATGGGAAAAAAGTTAGCATACTTCTAAGATGGTACCAAGTATCAAAATCCTTGAATTTTTGGTTTTCATTTAATAAAATTAGCAAAATTGCTAGCATAAGATGTTAGCATGATAAAATTGGAAATGTTAGCATAATTCTAAGATGGCGCCAAGTATCAAAATCCATGATTTTTAGGTTTTCATTTAGTAATTTAGTTTGCCTCAAAAAACTTTTGTTGTTGTTTTGTTTTAATAATTTTTTTTATTTTTATTTTATTATTTTTTTCATGTTTTTTGGGGGGGGGTCTGTTTCTCAGTACATGCATTATGATTTCTCTATTAAATGAATAAATAAATAATATTAAAAAACAAAAAAACAGGTTCTTTGACAAAAAGAGCATAAAACATTACAAAAATAAATATATACATATAAATCATTGTTATGAATTATTGAACTCTTTAAGACTCAAACTACTTGACTTCAAATATTCTACTTTAAATTTTTTAGGGGATTGAATGTTGCATATTTTGTGGTTTTATTTTAATTTTTAATTTTTGTTGTATTATTTTTTTTCAATTATTTTATTTTATTATTTTTTGGGGGGTTGAGGGAAAAAAGTGTCTGTTTCTCAGGACATTTAAAAAATTTTTTTTTTTTTTAGACATGTAGCTCGTGCGCACGAGAAACTTTTTATAAAGTTATAAAAAAAATGTATATATATATATATATATATATATATATATATTAGACATGTATCTGGTGCGCACAATAAAGTTTCTCTTGCGCATCAGATACATGTCTAAAAAAAAAAAAAATTATTATTATTTAATTTTTTTTATAATTTTATCTTGTGCGCACGAGATACATGTCTAAAAAAAAATAATTACATAACATTTTTTTTACCCCATGTCCCTTTAGGGGCTCCGTACGCCAACTATCAATATCCATGATTTCTCGGTTTTAATTTAGTAAAATTAGCACAATTGCTAGCATAAGACGTTAGCATGATACCATGAGTAAAGTTAGCATACTTCTAAGATGGTGCCAACTGTCAAAATCCATGATTTTTAGGTTTTCATTTAGTAAAATTCCTAGCATAAGACGTTAGCATGATAACATGAGTAAAGTTAGCATACTTCTAAGATGGCGCCAAGTGTCAAAATCCATGATTTTTAGGTTTTCATTTAGTAAAATTCCTAGCATAAGACGTTAGCATGATAACATGAGTAAAGTTAGCATACTTCTAAGATGGCGCCAAGTGTCAAAATCCATGATTTTTAGGTTTTCATTTAGTAAAATTCCGAGCATAAGACGTTAGCATGATAACATGAGTAAAGTTAGCATACTTCTAAAATGGCGCCAACTGTCAAAATCCATGATTTTTAGGTTTTCATTTAGTAAAATTCCTAGCATAAGACGTTAGCATGATAACATGAGTAAAGTTAGCATACTTCTAAGATGGCGCCAAGTGTCAAAATCCATGATTTTTAGGTTTTCATTTAGTAAAATTCCGAGCATAAGACGTTAGCATGATAACATGAGTAAAGTTAGCATACTTCTAAAATGGCGCCAACTGTCAAAATCCATGATTTTTAGGTTTTCATTTAGTAAAATTCCTAGCATAAGACGTTAGCATGATAACATGAGTAAAGTTAGCATACTTCTAAGATGGCGCCAAGTGTCAAAATCCATGATTTTTAGGTTTTCATTTAGTAAAATTCCTAGCATAAGACGATAGCATGATAACATGAGTAAAGTTAGCATACTTCTAAGATGGCGCCAAGTGTCAAAATCCATGATTTTTAGGTTTTCATTTAGTAAAATTCCTAGCATAAGACGATAGCATGATAACATGAGTAAAGTTAGCATACTTCTAAGATGGCGCCAAGTGTCAAAATCCATGATTTTTAGGTTTTCATTTAGTAAAATTCCGAGCATAAGACGTTAGCATGATAACATGAGTAAAGTTAGCATACTTCTAAAATGGCGCCAACTGTCAAAATCCATGATTCTTAGGTTTTCATTTAGTAAAATTCCTAGCATAAGACGTTAGCATGATAACATGAGTAAAGTTAGCATACTTCTAAGATGGCGCCAAGTGTCAAAATCCATGATTTTTAGGTTTTCATTTAGTAAAATTGCTAGCATAAGGCGTTAGCATGATAACATGAGTAAAGTTAGCATACTTCTAAGATGGCGCCAAGTGTCAAAATCCATGATTTTTAGGTTTTCATTTAGTAAAATTCCTAGCATAAGACGTTAGCATGATAACATGAGTAAAGTTAGCATACTTCTAAGATGGCGCCAAGTGTCAAAATCCATGATTTTTAGGTTTTCATTTAGTAAAATTCCTAGCATAAGACGTTAGCATGATAACATGAGTAAAGTTAGCATACTTCTAAAAAGGCGCCAAGTGTCAAAATCCATGATTTTTAGGTTTTCATTTAGTAAAATTCCTAGCATAAGACGTTAGCATGATAACATGAGTAAAGTTAGCATACTTCTAAGATGGCGCCAAGTGTCAAAATCCATGATTTTTAGGTTTTCATTTAGTAAAATTCCTAGCATAAGACGTTAGCATGATAACATGAGTAAAGTTAGCATACTTCTAAAAAGGCGCCAAGTGTCAAAATCCATGATTTTTAGGTTTTCATTTAGTAAAATTCCTAGCATAAGACGTTAGCATGATAACATGAGTAAAGTTAGCATACTTCTAAGATGGCGCCAAGTGTCAAAATCCATGATTTTTAGGTTTTCATTTAGTAAAATTCCTAGCATAAGACGTTAGCATGATAACATGAGTAAAGTTAGCATACTTCTAAGATGGCGCCAAGTGTCAAAATCCATGATTTTTAGGTTTTCATTTAGTAAAATTGCTAGCATAAGACGT